>NC_064808.1:43039129-43272433 GCF_023721935.1 Panthera uncia | reverse complement strand
TGCTGGGGTCTCAGGAAGACAGCTAGGGGAAGAAGAGATTGCTCACAAGTTACTCTCAGTGTGGCCAGGGCTCACAGATAAGCTCAGGGCTCCAAAGCTTTTGCCCTAAGGCAGCTCAAGCAAAGTCTCCCTTCCCTTTCTCCCCCTCCCCACTAACTTCCAGGCCTCCCTCAGGCTGCCCTGTCAGATTCTGTCATCCACTTGGTGTTTCTAAACTCCTGGGGAGCTTCCCAAATGTAATCTGAACCTCTCCTTCCCCCCCCCCCACCTCCACCCTCCATCTTCTGGAGGCAGAGGATCAGAAGAGTCTAAAGAAGGAGGTGGGCCGACCAGATGGGTGGGCAGCAGGTTACATAGTCAAGGGAACTTATATACAAGGCTTGTCCTGAGCGGCAGCAAGATGTGTAGATTCCACATCTGCTGCAAAATCTTAAAAGTTTATATGGAGGCCTTAAGTGGGTTCAGTTGAGCATACCAACCAGATGGTCTCAGCACTATCTCAAGGTTGTGTCCTGAGGGCAGCCTCTGGGTGTGGAGAAGGCAAGTGAAATGCACATTCCAAGGACAGGGGAGAGGGTGAGGAGCCTCTGATGGCCGGGGTCCAGCACGTGGGTCAACAGCAGTCGCATCTTCTCAATGACGTCCCCCAACACCAGTATTTCTCAAATACCTTCTAATTCTAGGCTGGGCATTAGTTCCCCTACATGGTCATTATCCATGTGAAATGGGAAAAGCAGCCAAGCATTTCCTCTTTGCTTTATGACTCTGTTTTTGTGCCTAAATTCCTGGTTCCAGCTCAGGGACTATGTCTTGTTCATCCAGCAGCTACCTCTGCACTTGGCACTTGCTGGGCACATAATAAATGTGCAACAAGTGAATAAGTGAGTGGACCATGGCCCTGTGGCATGGGTCTGACCGCTCCCATTTAACAGATGAGGAAACTGAAACTCAGAGTTTAAATGATGTGTCTATGGGTTACACAGCTAAGATGGGAGCTGCAGAGCCTCACCCCATCTTTGTCTTTTGGCTCAAACCCATGATGAGTGGGGCTGAGAGGCCCATAAGTCTCCCTGCCCTGTTCTATATCACAAGCCTATGGACCCCATACCCTGGGGCAGGGCCACTGCTCTGGAAAATCCCTGCTTTCTTAGATTCCTTCACCAAGGGGACTCAATTCATCCCCATCCCTAAATGGTAGCTTTTCTCAGATGGCCATCAGAGCTGCGCCTCCTTACTGCCCAGTAACCCTTCTTTCCTGAGGTTCTTCTGGTCTGAAGGCTTCGCTGGGCCCTGGCTGAATGGGGCTCACCGCATAGCACTGCCTGGGGCTGGCACCATAGCAGCCTCTGCCTTTGCTGCTGCTACCCCCTTGCGGGGCCCACATCTCCAAATCCCCCTGGCCCCCTGCATCTGCAGTGTGCTGCTGGGGCCTCTGCTCTGGTCTCTGAAGGGTAGAGCTCAGTGGTCTTGGACACGGGTTTTCTGGTTGCCCAAGACTGTGTTCAGAGAACCATGATGGGTATATAAAGCAAGAGATGGGGTGGGGTGGGACACGACACCGGAGCGACTACTAGGCCCTTATCATGAAGAATTCTATGTACTGTGTTGAGTAATTGCCCTGTCTCCTAACGCAAGTAACTCACTGGATATCAGCCCCAAACTTCCTAACTCACCAGCTAGTGTATGGAAGTAAGCCTTCTTCAAACTGAATCAAGCTATGTGACTACTAATTAATCACAATACCTTTTCCTCCCTGGAGCCCAGATAGAGAATTGAAATTCTTCTCACTACTGTCTTCCGGGTAGTTACTACCACTGCACTGGATGAAATCTATCTGCCATCTTGATTCTAGGCTCGCCCCCCATTTCCACAAGTGGAGGAAGATTCTGTCATCCAGGTAACCCCGATCCATCCTCCCGGCTCCCCTCTACTCTTTGTTCCAGGGGTCTATATACCAACAACCCATGGGTTAGTCACGCATCCCGCCCCGCCCCCACTCCCCCAGTCCTACCCCAAAGGACAAACCCACACCCACTAAAAACAGCATCTGTGGCTTTCTCAGTGGCCCCGGGAATGGCAAACCTGGGGTGGGGCACAGGCTTTCCTGCTAAGCTCTCAGACTTTCACTAACCAGGGGTCTCATTGTGCTTCCTCCATCAGTATCAAGCGGTTGCACCCGTTTCTTAAAGTTGCACGTGAGCGCCACGCTGCCATTAATGAGAACAGTTCTCCATCAGATGAAAGCTTGTAATTCTGCCCCAAAGTTCCGTGTGGGCTCCTCGGTAGTTCTGGCTTCCTTTGTTAGGAGAGAGTGAGGACGCACCGCCTGGAGCCTCTCCCGGGGCAGCAGGGAGCAGAGCTGGCAGATGATTGACAGCTCGGAAACGGGGTGCAGGGGGATGGGGGGGGGTTGTCCTGTCGCTGCCTCTTTCTCCGGCACAGGGCTACGGGACCAGGATTCTGTTACAAAGCGGAGCAGATGCAGATTGTTGTCACCCAGGAGCAGAGGCCGATGTGTGAGGAATTTTAAAACAGAGTTTATTCAGCACCAATTAAATCCCATTTCACAAATTCCGGCGGATGTTTTCACACTAAGCCAGCCTAGGTGGCAGCGCCGGGCTGTGCCCCTGCAGCCTGGCTGTCCACGAAGGGCTGTCAGAGCACAGTTCTGTGCTTTCTTAGAAATGGCAGAAGGATTTATGTGGTATAACTAAGTACCAGAAAGACAAGGTTATTTCTAAGCAGGTAGCAGAAAATAAAACGACAGGCATGAAATGCGAAATAGAATCTTTGAAGAGAAGCAGAATTCTAGCGACCCAGGGGCTCACAAATCAAGAGAGAAAAGGTTTTTTTTTTTTTCTTTGTCTTTGGTTCTTTGAAGAAGACCAGTTCTCTCCAGTCCAGGGATACCCAATGAACATTATGGGTTTTAGAATGGCTCCTGGTTAAAGCAATTTTATTTTTATTTTTTTTATTTTTAAAAATTCACATCGAATTAATTAGCATATAGTGCAACAATGATTTCAGGAGTAGATTCCTTAGTGCCCCTTCCCATTAAGCCCATCCCCCCTCCCACAACCCCTCCAGCAACCCTCAGTTTGTCCTCCATACTTATGAGTCTCTTCTGTTTTGTCCCCCTCCCTGTTTTTATATTATTTGTGTTTCACTCTCTTATGTTCATCTGTTTTGTCTCTTAAAATCCTCATATGAGTGAAGTCAGATGATATTTGTCTTTCTCTGACTAATTTCACTTAGCATAATACCCTCCAGTTCCATCCACATAGTTGCAAATGGCAAGATTTCATTCTTTTTGATTGCCGAATAATACTCCATTGTATATATATATACCACATCTTCTTTATCCATTCAACCCTCCATGGACATTTGGGCTCTTTCCATACTTTGGCTATTGTTGATAGTGCTGCTATAAACATGGGGGTGCATGGGCCCCTTCAAAACAGCCCACCTGTAACCTGTGGATAAATGCCTAGTAGTGCAATTGATGGGTCATAGGGTGTTCTATTTTTAGTTTTTTGAGGAACCTCCATAGTGTTTTCCAGAGTGGCTGCACCAGCTTGCATTCCCACCAACAATGCAAAAGAGATCCTCTTTCTCTTCATCCTCACCAACATCTGTTGTTGCCGGAGTCGTTAATGTTAGCCATTCTGACAGGTGTGAGGTGGTATCTCATTGTGGTTTTGATTTGTATTTCCCTGATGTTGAGTGATATTGAGCATTTTTTTCATGTGTCAGTTGACCAACTGGATGTCTTTGGAGAAGTGTCTATTCATATCTTTTGCACATTTCTTCCCTGGATTATTTCTTTTTTGGGTGTTGTGTTTGATAACTTCTTTATAGATTTTGGATAGTAACCCATTATCTGATATGCCATTTGCAAATATCTTCTTCCATTCTGTCGGTTGCCTTTTAGTTTTGCTGATTGTTTCCTTCGCTGTGCAGAAACTTTTTATTTTGGTGAGGTTGCAATAGTTTATTTTGCTTTTGTCTCCCTTGCCTCTGGAGACATGTTGAGTAAGAAGTTGCTGCAGCCAAGATCAAAGAGGTTTATGCCTGCTTTCTCCTCAAGGATTTTGATGGCTTCCTGTCTTGCATTGATGTCTTTCATCCATTTTGAGTTTATTTTTGTGTATGGTGTAAGAAAGTGGTCCAGGTTCATTCTTCTGCATGTCGCTGTTCAGTTTTCCCAGCACCACTTGCTGAAGAGATATTCTTTCCTGCTTTGTCAAAGATTAGTTGGCCATACGTTTGTGGGTCCATTTCTGGAATCAATTCTAGCAGTTTTTTGGTGGACTCTTTTGGGTTTTCCATATAGAGTATCATGTCATCTGAGAAGAGTGAAAGTGTGACCTCCTCCTGGCTGATTTGGATGCCTTTTATGTCTTTGTGTTGTCTGATTGCAGAAGCTAAGACTTCCAATACTATGTTGAAAGACAGTGGCGAGAGTGGACATCCCTGTCTTGTTCCTGACCTTAGGGGGAAAGTTCTTTGTTTTTCCCCATTGAGGATGATATTAGCATTGGGTCGTTCATATATGGCTTTTATGATCTTGAGGTATGCTCCTTCTATCCCTACTTTCTTGAGGGTTTTTATCAAGAAAGGATGCTCTATTTTGTCAAATGCTTTCTCTGCATCTATTGAGAGGAGCATGTGGTTCTTGTTTTTTCTTTTATTGATGTGATGAATCACGTTAATTGTTTTGCAGATATTGAACCAGCCCTGCATCCCAGGTATAAATCCCACTTGGTCATGGTGAATAATTTTTTTAATGTATTGTTGGAGCCGGTTGGCTAATATCTTGTTGAGTATTTTTGCATCCATGTTCATGAGGGAAATTGGCCTATAGTTCTCCTTTTTAGTGGGGTCTTTGTCTGGTTTTGGAATCAAGGTAGTACTCGCTTCATAGAAAGAGTTTGGAAGTTTTCCTTCCATTTCTATTTTTTTGGAACAGCTTCAAGACAATAGGTGTGAACTCTTCCTTAAATGTTTGGTAGAATTCCCCTGGAAAGCCATCTGGCCCTGGACTCTTGTTTTTTGGCAGATTTTTGATTACTAATTCGATTTCCTTACTGGTTATGGGTCTGTTCAAATTTTCTATTTCTTCCTGTTTCAGTTTTGGTAGTGTATATGTTTTTAGGAATTTGTCCATTTCTTCCAGATTGCCCATTTTATTGGCATATAATTGCTCATAATATTCTCTTATTATTGTTTTTATTTCTGCTGTGTTGGTTGTGATCTCTCCTCTTTCATTCTTGATTTTATTTATTTGGGTCCTTTCCTTTTTCTTTTTGATCAAACTGGCTAGTGGTATGTCAATTTTGTTAATTTTTTCAAAGAACCAGCTCCTCATTTCATTGATTTGTTCTACTGGTTTTTTTGGTTTTGATAGCATTAATTTCTGCTCTAATCGTTATTATTTCCTGTCTTCTGCTGGTTTGGGGTTTTATCTGCTGTTCTTTTTCCAGCTCCCTAAGGCATAAGATTAGGTTGTGTATCTGAGACCTTTCTTCCTTCTTTAGGAAGGCCTGGATTGCTATATACTTCCCTCTTATGACCGCCTTTGCTGCATCCCAGAGGTTTTGGGTTGTGGTGTTATCATTTTCATTGACTTCCATATACTTTTAAATTTCCTCTTTAACTTCTTGGTTAGCCCGTTCATTCTTTAGTAGGATGTTCTTCAGTCTCCAAGTATTTGTTACCTTTCCAAATTTTTTCTTGTGGTTGATTTCAAGTTTCACAGTGCTGTGGTATGAAAATATGCACGGTATGATCTCTATCTTTTTGTATTTACTTAGGGCTGATTTGTGTCCCAGCATATGGTCTATTCTGGAGAACGTTCCATGTGCACTGGAGAAGAATGTATATTCTGCTGCTTTAGGATGAAATATTCTGAATATATCTGTTAAGTCCATCTGGTCCAGTGTGTCATTCAAAGCCATTGTTTCCTTGTTGATTTTCTGTTTAGATGACCTGTCCATTGTTGTAAGTGGGCTGTTGAAGTCCCCTAGTATTATGGTATTATTATCAGTGAGTTTCTTTATGTTTGTGATTAATTGATTGATATATTTGGGTGCTACCACATTTGGAGCATAAATGTTTACAATTGCTAGGTCTTTTTGGTGGATAGACCCCTTAATTATGATATAATGCCTTTCTTCATCTCTTGTTGCAGTCTTTATTTTAAAGTCTAGTTTGTCTGATATAAGTATGGCTACTCTGACTTTCTTTTGTCGACCATTAGCATGATGGTTCTCCATCCCCTTATGTTCAATCTGTAGGTGTCTTTAGGTCTAAAGTAGGTCTCTTGTAAACCCATATAGATGGATCTTGTTTTCTTATCTATTCTGTTACCCTGTGTCTTTTGATTGGAGCATTGAGTCCATTGACATTTAGAGTGAGTACTGAAAGATATGAATTTATTGCCATTATGATGCTTGTAGAGTTGGAGTTTCTGGTGGTGTTCTCTGGTCCTTTCTAATCTTTGTTGCTTTTGGTGTTTATTCATTTATATATATATATATATATATATATATATATATATATATATATATATTTTCATCTTTTCTCCCCTCAGAGAGTCCCCCTTAAAATTTCTTGCAGGGCTGGTTTAATGGTCACAAACTCCTTTAATTTTTGTTTGGGAACTTTTAATCTCTCCTTCTATTTTGAATGACAGGCTTGCTGGATAAAGAATTCTTGGCTACATATTTTTCTGATTCAGCACACTGAATATATCCTGCCACTCCTTTCTGGCCTGCCAAGTTTCTGTGGATAGGTCTGCTGCAAACCTGATCTGTCTTCCCTTGTATGTTAGGGACTTTTTTTCCCTTGCTGCTTTCATGATTCTCTCCTTGCCTGAGTATTTTGTGAATTTGACTATGATATGCCTTGTGGACGATCAGTTTTTGTTGAATCTAATGGGGGTCCTCTGTGCTTCCTGGATTTTGATGTCCATGTCTTTCCCCAGGTTAGGAAAGTTTTCCACTATGATTTGCTCACATAACGCTTCTACCCCTATTTCTCTCTTTTCCTCTTCTGGGACCCCTATGATTCTGATGTTGTTCCTTTTTATTGAGTCACTGATTTCTCTAACTCTTAAATCATGCTCTTTTGCCTTAATCTCCCTTTTTTTTTTTTCTGCTTCATTATTCTCTATAAGCTTGTCCTCTATATCGCTGATTCTCTGTTCTGCCTCATCCATCCTTGCCGCCGCTGCATCCATCCGTGATTGCAACTCAGTTATAGCATTTTAACTGTCATTCTGGCTATTTTTTACTTCTTTTATATCTGCAGAAAGGGATTCTAATCTATTTTCAACTCCAGCTAGTATTCTTATTATCGTGATTCTAAATTCCGGTTCAGACGTCTTGTTTGTATCTGTGTTAGTTACATCCCTGGCTGTCGTTTCTTCATGCTCTTTCTTTTGGGGTGAATTCCTTCGCTTTGTCATTTTGAAGGGAGAAAAGGAATTAATGAGGTAGAAAAATTGAAATAAAAACAATTAAAATCAAAAATATATTAAAATTAAAAATTAAACACACACACACACAACTCGAATAGATGATGCTAGATCTTAGGTGTGCTTTGGTCTGGGTGTTGAAAGTGCTTTGACATATTAGAGAAAAAAAAGGGGGGAGGAAATCATTTGAGAATTTGAAAAAATAAATATGCTGAAGTAGACTAAAATGAGATGATGGGGGTAAAATAGAATTTGAAAAAATATACACAAAAGTAACGAATATAGTAGAAAAAATTAAAGAAAGCTATTTTTAATAAAAACAAAATAAATATGAATTTTTCCTTTTTCTTTTCAAGAAAAAAGAAATGAAAAAGAAAAAAGATTAAAAAAGAAAGAAAAAAAGGAAATCGTTTGAAATTTGAAAAAATGAATACACTGTAGTAGACTAAAATAAAATGATGGAAGTAACATAGAATTTGAAAACATTCACATAAAAGCAAAAAAATATAGTAAAAAATTAAATAAAAATATTTTTAATAGAAATTGAAAGTAAAAATGAAGTTTTTCTCTTTCTGCATTCAAGAAAAAGAAAAGAAACAAAAAAGAGAAAAAAAGAAAGAAAATAAATAAAAGGAAATTGTTTGAAAATTTGAAAAGGTGAATACACTGAAGTAGACTAAAATAAAATGATGGAAGTTAAAATAGAATTTGAAAAAATTTACACGGAAGTAAAAAATAGAGTAATAAAAATTAAAGAAAAATATTTTTAATAAAAATTGAAAATAAAAATGAATTTTTCTCTTTCTGTATTCAAGAAAAAGAAAAAAAGTGTAAAAGAAAAAAATTAAAAAAAAAGGAAAGAAAGAAAATTGAATAGATGAACCTGCTAACAGATTGAAGTAGGACTGGAATTGCTTTGTTTTCTCCTAGAAGTCATGTAGCTCTTTATAGTCCAGAAACTAAGCTGGTGGTGAGACTTGTGTTCTTGAAGAGGGAAGTTGGCCCAGTTGGGCGGGGCTCAGTGTAATGGCTCCGCTCTCCACTAGATGGCGCTGCTAGCCTACTGGGGTGGATTGTTGCGGTGCTCGTAGGTGCATGTGCACATGCACGGGAGCGGTGAAAATGGCGCCACCCAGCTACCCAGTCTGTTCTCCCGGGTCAGCAATCGCGCACCCGTCCTCTGTCTTCAGCTCTCGTCCACTCCCCGCTCTTTCACTCTCCGTGACCAGGCCCCAGGCAGTACCTCTTTCCTGAGTTTTGTCTCAGATGCGGCTGTTTTCCCTGGCCCCTTACTTCCGAAGGACTGCGGCTTTGACCTATTCCACTCCTCTGTGGGGGGTGGGGGAGGGGAGGGGGGGGGTCTCACTGAACAATGGCCAAATGAGCAATGGCCCAATGTCAGCTGCACCCAGGAACGCTTGCTAGACCCTGCTGCTGCCAGTGCTCTGAGACTGCCGCCAGGTGCCAGCCCACCCCAGAAAATGTTCGTGAGACAGTGTAGCAGCAGCATTTCAGGGATTATGGAAAGTCACAACACACATCTGGCACCAGGCTTCACCCTTAACAACCTTGTTCCAGTACCAGTGAATGTGACCATTCTCTGGGATCTGCTGGGACCAGGTGGCTTCAACAGTCTCTACCAAATGTCCTTCCAGCAGTGGAACCACTTTTCCCCATGTGGCCCGAGAACCTCACGGACCCCACTCTGCTCCTGGGGATTCGTCCTTCCCACCAGTGCACTGCCAGGTATCGAGCTGAGGAGTTCCAGCCTTTGCGCTCCCCTTGTTTACAGTCTTAATGGAATTTAAATCCTCTCCTTTCTCCCTTTTTAGTTTAGTCCCTGCAGCTGTTTCCAATTTTCCACTTTCTCTTCAGCAGCTTTTGGGGAGGGGTGCTTTTCCTGTATTCTGCCCCCCTTCCCAGTCTCCATCCTCTCTCCACCCACAAAAGCGGTTCCCTACCCTCAGCGGCTTCTTGCTCCCCAAATTCACCTCTCCGTGCCGCGTACCTGCTGAATTCTGTGGTTCAGGTTGTGCAGACTGGTGGTTAAAGCAATTTTAAAAAGAACATCACAGATAAAGCCTCCTGGGTTGTCTTTTAGCTATTGAATGGGTCACCAGAGAATTAGCCCGTTCTTCACTCAACACCCAGCCTAGAACTGGAAATCATGAGGATATCCTAATGTTAGGATGTCCTCCCTCTAGTCACTTTTTTTTAACCTTCTCAGGCACCCCGGAAGCCCCGCTTTGGGGCACAGGTCCAAATTCTCACTCTTTGTTCCTGACTTGGAGGCGGCCTTAAATGTAGCCCCCATTACTGCCCTACATTTCTGCCCTTGTAAGGTGAGCTCCCAACTGCATGGCCTCCTTCGCATCCCCATTGAGGCCTGGGGCAGCTTTAAATCCAGGAAACAGGCCCCTTGAGCCTTCTGGGAACTTCATCAGCTCTCCAGAGCCAAAGGGATCTCCTGTGCACCGGGAATCTTCAAACTCCGGTCTAGCTACTGGAAATGCACCATACAGGGCAAGGAGTAGGGCAAGTGAAAACAGGGTAGGGTGGGAGACAACTCCCCCCCCCCACTGCACCTGAGGTTTGTCCATGACACATCTCTGGGGGGACAGGTCACAGAGGCTGAGTAGGGCATGGGAGTTTGCGGGCAGAGGGAAGACAAGAGTTGACCGTCTGTTCTCTCCCTCCTTTCCATCCTCCCTTCCTTTTCCCTTTCCTTCTTTGCCCTTACTTCTAAAAGTCTAATTAGGTGAGAGGAAACTACATGAATTTGTGTGCTTTCCATGACTTTGCAACTAAAGTTTGAAAATTTAATATTTCAAAGGCTGTTCTTTGCTCTTTCTCCTTCTCTTCCGCCTTGAGAACTTTTCCTGCAAGTGAGACCTCTGACCCCTGGCTGGTGATAGGATCCTTGGACTTGAACTGCAAGGCATGTGATTTATCTCATACTTTGATTGCCAACATAATTTTCCATTTATTTTACAGAAACAGTTTTATTGAAACAGGGGAGAAAGTGGTGGCTCCCACCCCACTTCAGAAACAACCTTGCTTGGTGATTAGTCATTCAGTTCCTGTCGATTTACTACTGGCAAAAAGGACATTTTAATTATAAAGAAAGACAATAGAAAAACTGCATTTTCTGCAACATATCTTTCTGGAACCAATGAAGCCCAGGTAGAACTCTAGGAGTCAAATGAGAACAGAGTATAGCAGACTTTCATCCTGATGCAACTTTAAAAGACAAGGGAATAAAACGTGCATTTATTAGAGGAAAGCTGTACACCTGTTTTTCTCCACTTCAGTTTTTTTGTGCTCAAATGGGAGATCTGGGGTTCCCACAGCTGGCAGAGTTCCTGGAGACCCTCCAGCCCAGGTACTTGAATACAGAAATTCTCAACAGGACTGAGCCAGCAAGACTGAGTCTCAGTGCAAAGCCTGGTATGGTTGGAAGCCAGGGGCTGACCCAGGTTGAGAAAGGCAGGGCCAGGATGTGCCTAGGCCAATGGCAGAAGGAAACTATCCAAGGAAGGAATGGAAGTCAGGGAGCTGTCAGAAAGGGGGACAGGGGTGGGCATTAGCAGGTCTGTAGAGCAAGATCGTACAGCTAAAGGTCCAGCTGGTAACTGAACTGAGGTCAGAGGGTAGGGTGTAAGACAACAGAGAGTGGTGGGGACTGTGTCAAAGTGGCAGCTAAGTGCCTCTGTCTGAAGGTTGCTAGCTCTCCTCAGATCCAGTGACTTGTGGCCATGAAGGAATGCAGGCCCATCATGACCATATCTTACCATTTTTAAAGAAAAGCATGAGACTTTGAGTTTTACTTGAAACATCCCCAGTTTGGAACACTGGACAAGTCAACGAAATATGGGTTGGTTGGGGTCCTGTGACAAAGTCTGTGGCCTGTATAAAATCAAATGTCAAGGCAAAACTCAGATGGATACATGAGAGAAGTAGGCACAAAGTGGGCGCAGATGGGAGTAGCTTGGGCTCCAGGGAGAGGTGAGGTCAGAGGGAAAAGGGCCGGCTTTGTGGGAGGCACAGAGCATGGCCACAGTCTTTCAGCACAACCCTTCTTCACTACCATGGAGGCTTCAGGCCATCAGCCCCTTCTCTGCTCCCCCAGCGCCAGTGTGAAGGCAAGGTTGTCACAACAGCCTAAATCCCCTATGGGATCTGGACCCCCTGATTCTCTGGCGTCTTCCCCTCCTACTCTCTCTTCCTTTCCGGCACTCCAGCCACAAGAGCCTCTGTGGTTCCTTGGATGTACCAAGCACATCTCTCCGGTAGGGCCTCCGCATGGCCATTCCTTCTGCTTAGCACGCTCTTCCCCCACATCTCCACATGGCAGATTCCCCACCTCCTTCTAGTCTTTGCTCAGTGTCCTCTTCTGACCTCTCTCTATGCAAGTTCAACCTATAGCTGCACCTGGTTGGCTTCTCAGTTCTTATTTTCTTTTTCCAAGTCAATCACCACCTCCCAAATATTACACAATTTGCTTGTTTATTGTGTGTCTCATGCAACTAGAATGTAAGCTCCTCCAAGGTGAAGGTTTTTGTCTGTTTGGCTCAGATGGCTGGAACATAGTTTTTCACATTAAGAGGCATTCGGTGAATATTTACTGAAAGCAAGTATGAATTCATATTTCTTCCCTTTGTCATGTAGCTCTGGGGGGAGCCTCTCTTCCCTTCCCTATTTTATTCCTCCTCTGTGTTTCCCAGAGTTCAACTCAGGTCAGCAAATGTTTGTTGAGCGACCATGCTATGCTAAGCCTCAGAGAGAGTTCTGATAGCATAGGGACAAGGGGAAACAGTGCCTGCCCTCAAAGAACTTATCATCTAAGAGGAGATGCATGGCAAGTATTATTACAGGGGATGTCCAAGGGTCTGTGGAGAATCAGAGGAGAACCACTTGAACTGGTCTTAAAAGATGTGCAGAGTTTAGTGGGAGAAGAGGACATGCTAGGTGTCCAGGGGGTAGGGCCAGGCAGGGGGCAAGAGTAAGTCAACAGGATGGATGCTGTGAACTTAACTTTGTGGGGTGTTTAAAAATGAACTACTTATAGGACATTGGCTGATGCCCCTGTGACAATATGTTCATTGACATTTTGATGCTTTCTATGACTCTGCAATTAAAATTTGCAAATTTTGTATTTCAAAGGCTGTTCTTTGCTTTTCCTCCTCCTCTTCTGCTTTGCGAACTTTTCCTGCAAGTGAGACCCCTGACCCCTGGCTGGTGATAGGATCCTTGGACTTAAACTTCAAGGCATGTGATTTATCTCATGCTTTA
The DNA here is from genome assembly GCF_023721935.1 of Panthera uncia. NCBI lineage: Eukaryota > Metazoa > Chordata > Mammalia > Carnivora > Felidae > Panthera > Panthera uncia. The sequence continues at coordinate 43,259,664 of NC_064808.1, read as the reverse complement.
ATTGCCAACATAATTTTCCATTTATTTTCCAGAAACAGAATTTTATTGAAACAGGGAAACAAGTGATGTGAGCAAAGCATTATTCCTACATGTCACTTGTACTATGACAGCTTTTGAAAAATAACATTAACTCTTATATACAGAATAAGTATGCTCTCCTTTTACTGCGGTTGTCAAGGATGCTGACTTCACTGCATCAAAACACTGAAGGTCTTTTTTTTTTTTCCTTGAAATTGATCTAATTATTCAGTAGGTGTTTCAGTTCCTTTCTTCTTCTTTTTTAAAAAGTTTACTTATATTTGGGGCATCTGGGTGGCTCAGTCGGTTGAGCGTCTGACTTTGGCTCAGGTCATGATCTCATGGCATGAGTTCGAGCCCTGCATCCAGCTCTGTGCTGACAGCTCAGAGCCTGGAGCTGGCTTCGGATTCTGTGTCTCCCTCTCTCTCTGTCCCTCCCCCATCACACTCTCTCTCTCTCTCTCTCTCTCCCCCCCCCCTCAAAAATAAATAAACTGAGAGAGAGACAGAGTGAGATAGGGGAGAGGGGGAGACAAGGAATCTGAAGCAGGCCCCAAGGTCTGAGCTGTCAGTACAGAGCCCTCCACAGGGCTCGAACCCACAAACTGTGAGATCATGACCTGAGCCAAAGTCAGATGCTTAACCAACTGAGCCACCCAGGTGCCCCTGTTCTCAGCTGTTTTCAATGGAAAGTGTGAGTTTGCCTTTGTACAGTTTCCTGGGCTGTACATGGCAGGGATGAAAAATTAAACTATCACGTGGAGTTGGGGTGCTTCTAGAAGTAGGAGGATCCCTCTGATTTCCAATCTCTCAAATTCCCTGTATAAATGGAACTGATTATCCCCTTGACTCCTGAAGCACAGTGAACCATGTTCCTTAGCAAGAGGTATTTCAAATGTTCTAAATGTGACTTGACCAGTATAAGAATAGTACTTCTCGGGAACAACTTGAGCTCCTCAATTGGCACCTTTAAAAAAAACCTTCTGTTACAAATTCAGACTTATGCTGAGTACAGCCTTTTAACCCAAAACTTTAAATACGGATCTGGAAATAAATTCTTTTTTTTTTTCAGCCATAATAAGCAAATATTTACTGAGTGCCTCATTATATAGGCATATGCTACTAGGTATTAGATATACAGAATTAATAGGGCATAACCCTTTTTAGAAAAGTGTTCAGATTATAAGTCAGGTAGCTACAGATTCATATATAATGTATATTTCTATGAACACAGTATATATATGTGTATATATATATACATATAATTTAATATATGTAATATAATAGGTATATTAAATCAAACAGTTGCATTATAAATACAAAGGAAATCATGTGGACATAGATGAATGTACAAGCCTTAAAAACAAACTTTTACATTTTTTCCTAGTACATTTTTTTCCTAATTAAAACAGAAAACATTATATATACACAGAACTTCTGAGAAAGTATCTGAAGCGAACCATATTTCTGTTTCTTTGTGGGGTACATAGGAAGAATGTTTAACCCCACATTCTACAAAAAGACATTTGAATGCAGGACAGAAAAAGTAAATATAAGCAAAAAGGGGCTTCTAAATAATGGGGGAAAACTCATCTTGGTTCTAATTAACATAGAAATTATCATTTTTATTCCTCAATCCAATACTGAAGCCAATAGCCACTGTACTGCAAGGGAAAAATGTTATTTTATGGTAGGAGATTTTACGCTGGCTATTCACACAGTATACAGTTGAGTAAAACAGCCAGGAGGTACCTCAAAAGCTAGAATTAATCTGCAGTTGGTGGCAACTTTAATTCTCTGAAGACCAAACTTTGGCCAATTGTAGAGAGAGTAAGTGAGCAGTGAACGGACTGTGGTAACAGGGTGTGACTGGAGTTCTTGAAAAGGTGTGGAATCAGTATGGGGGGTCAATGAATAGGACAGAGGCAGGAGTAATGACCAAAGGGAATCTGGATCCCCACCAGAAAATATCAGATTTCTCAAATCCTAAGACACCTTCAGTTACAAAATACCACCAATTTACAAACAGCTCGGGGAAAAGAAACACCACAATAAAGAACACACATTTTTACATTTCTACTCATCTTTATCTGTATAATTATGCACTATTTCCCCTTTTCAGTAATATAACCGAACTTTGAGTCTAAGTTTAAAACATTGAGTACAATTTTTTTTATCTGAAATGTTTTGGCCAATAACAGCTATGCTTACTGTCACATGATACATTGATTTTTCACAAATTGTGTGTTTGACCTCTTTGACACCTTTATTGCCTTCAGGATTGGCAATGTAATTTTGAGTCATACAAAAAAGAAAACTCCATCTGCATTTCCTATTTGGCTACTGTAATATTTTTTTTTCTCCACTGAAAATGACTAAAAAGTAAACAGGTGTTCTTGAATAGAAAGACTTAAACCAGGTCCATCAAAAGGCTTTCTCCTGTCCCCATGCTGTACAGCTTACATACGTCCTCTCATGACTGAGCAGTAACTGAAAAACCCTTTTCTGGGTGTGCATGTGGGATACCACCAAGAGGTGCTTTAAATACACATTGTTCTTCAAGACAAAGCACATCTTGACATTCGATTTCTATCAGCCACTCTACTGTTACTTCCTTCTAGAGTGGAAGGAGATTATTTTGCACCTACTGTGTGCCAGGCATTGGGCTGGTACCCTCTAACGGCCAATTTCATTTATTCTTTACAATGCTGCTGAAAGGTATCATTATACTCTTTCTGTAGTTGGAGAAATGGAGGGTCAAGTAGTTGTATAACTTGTTTGCAGTCACATAGACAGTAAGAGTTTAAACATGAATTTGACTGATTCTGAAGTCCATGAGGTCAAAGAAGTCTTCAGCTGTGGTTTTCTCCCTCTGCAATCAAATGAAGAATAGGTCCTGGGAACTCTCCAATTAAGTACCGCACCATTGACAATGATTCTATTCTCGTTGGCCTTATCTGCCCTACTCTGTCTTGATCAGCTCACCTCACCCGATGCCCTGACCCAGGAACCATCTGACCCAATGACTTGTCACTCCATATTTCTCTGGCCTCAGAGGTGGATTTTCCATCCACTAAAGCCCTTGAAGTCTTTCCTGACCATACCCTCCCCCAATCATTCATTATTTTGTTGCTTCTTTATAATCAAATACATTTTTTATCCTGTCTTATGGCATTCATTATGCCATTTGGCTTGCATTATAGAGTTGTCCTATTTTCTTCCCATAGTTTGTCGGGAAGAAAATAGTTTCTTCCCATAGTCTGTTGGGAGGCCATGAGACCAGCACATATGGCTTTGTCAACCCTTCAAAAGGGGACCTGTCAGTAGTACCAGCAGCATGACCAAGTCACATGAGTGACCGGATTCTAGTCCACTCATAACACCTCTTTCCAGAGCTTCTATGGCCTCTTAATTGGTGTACTTCCAGCCTACCATTACCACAGTTAATACCCAGAAGAACTATGGGCCATTCGAAAGAATTTTTAGGAAATCCTTCTGTGTAACAAAGAACAACACACGATATATTCCACAGATGCATAAATCTGTAATTTATATGTGCACCTTATGCTTGTAGCTTATATTTTGTAACACCAAGCCAGTGCTTTACCCTGCCTTTCTGAACATCTTGGTTCTAGAGTTACATGAAGGGAAAGAAAAATGATCTTTTCCACCTAAATTTACACTAATCAAAAGAGAGGCAGTATTAAGCCTCAAACCAAAATAGAAAGCAAAAAATGACTCCAGACCTTAGATAAGGAAATACTTGTGTCAGAGATGGCTTCTAGCCAAATGAATTAAAGGGAGCAGAGGAAGACTCGAAAGCTTCTGTCAGGTGGATTGGCTTAGCTAGCATGCAATCTTCTTAAAATCCCAACCCTTCCCTCATTTCTCCTTCCAGCATTTCAGCCTGTGCCCTTCAAGGAGACAGAACATCAAAGCCATGTCTTGGCTGTTTACCATCCTTTTTTCTGTGTATATTGACCCATCTTTTATCACTTCTGCAAACCACTATTCAGTCCTGATGCTCCAAGATGTCAAAGCCAAGTTTATTATCAGAGAATCATACGACTACCGTTGATACCAGGACCCATGTTAGTAGCTATCTCTTGGGAAGTGTTAAGGTCAAAAGAATGGATATGATAGGTCACCCCAAAGCTTAGGAACATCTCCAAATGCATGGAAGTTGGCCAGTAAAGAAACCAGCTTATATTTGTTCTAATACCTACATGACTAGGGGTGCCTGGGTGGCTCTGTCGGTTAAGCATCTTGCTTCCGGCTCAAGTCATGATCTCATGGTTTGTGAGTTCAAGCCCCGCATCAGGCTTTGTGCTGACAGCTCAGAGCCTGGACCCTGCTTCGGATTCTGTGTCTCCCTCTCTCTCTCTGGCCCACTCCCCCCACTCATGCTCTCTTTCTTTCTCTCAAAAATAAACATTAAAAAAATTAATACCTACATGACTAGATTTATTTTGACAAATTCTACCCTGCCCCACACCCACCCATGTTGCTCTTGTTATACTTAAGGGAATTAGCCTTCTTTGGAACACATTTAGAAAACGTTAATGTCCCCTTCTGGTTCATGGCTCTAGCCCTTCCTTCACACATTCTCAATTTCCTGGGAGATCTCATTGCACTACCCTCCCCTAAACAAGTTCTATTTTAGGAAATACAGTTTACAACAAAAATATAGTCAGGATATGGTCTCTGGAAGTCTCTGCCAGGTGCAGCCGTCTTCTTAAGCCTCAACATTCCTGGAGAATGTGGCACTATAAAATTTCCATTTAAAACTAAAACTCCAAAAATATTTCAGGTAAGAGTAGGTGGCTTTTTATTTGGTGCAATAGCTCCTTATGAAAAACTATTTATAGGTGGGCCATTCTGCCATGGACCAAACATGGACCTGTTTGCCATATTTTAAGTAGATTTTTTTTTCTCCCATCAGCAAACTTTGCTCCTTTGGAAATGCTGTATGATATTCAGAATAACTTACATCAGAGAAAAATGTCTTGTTTGAAGAACCTGAGTGACTTCTCACTTCAAAATATGTCAGCCTGTCTATTCCTAAAAGCTCAAAGAAATTTGGCCACAGCTCTATCCAGAGCCTACAGAGGGAGTTGCAACTTTAAATATTCATTTATTCAGTCAGTCAGTAAATATTTATGGAGCACCTACTTTGTGCCAGACTCTTTTCATGAAGCTGGGGATAACGGGTGAACAAAGACAGAAAAGGTCTATGACCTTTTGGATCTTCCACTTTGGCGGAAAGGAACAGGAATTAAATAAATGGAACCATCCCAGAGTGTCATAAATTCTTTGAAGGAAATAAAGCAGGTTAGCAGAAAGAAGGTGATTTATGGAGGCAGGAGAAGAGAGGCCTCTTTGAGGAGATGATGCCTGGACCAAAACCTGAATGAACCAGACAAACTAGACTTGTGTAAGGGGACAAGACTGTAGACAGAAGGACCAGCAGGTGCAAAAGCCCTGAGATGGGAGTGAGCATGTGGCTTTCCAGGTACAGAAAGAATGTGTTTGCTTGTAGATGGAACAAGGTAGGGGGGTGGCTGGGTATGAAGTTAGAGACCAGACCAAGTAGGGTCTTGAAGGCTAGGGTACAGTACTGCATTTTATTCTAAGGACAATGGGAAGCCATTGGAGGAGGACTGCCTCAGGGGCATGCTATTATTTATGTATTTATTTATTTGTTATTTATTTTTATGTCATATTTTATTTTATTTTTTAATGTCTATTATTATTATTATTATTATTATTATTATTTATTTTTGAGACAGAGAGAGAGGGACAGAGCATGAACAGGGGAGGGACAGAGAGAGTTGGAAACACAGGATCCGAAGCCAGCTTCAGGCTCTGAGCTGTCAGCACAGAGCCCGACTCGGGGCTTGAACCCACAAACTGTGAGATCATGACCTGAGCGGAAGTCAGACACTGAGCCCACCGAGTCACCCAGGTGTCCCTATTATCTGATTTATATACCACCAGTCTACACCAGCACTGAAGTAACTTTTTGCGACATTTTATTTAGAACCTTGGGATCACCTATCCTGACCACATCCACTTCCCTATCGACCTCGGCTGAGCCCCGAAGTTCGAACCCCTGCAGTCACCCATCCTCTGCTGGGGCTTTATCTCCCAATACCCCACCCTGTTCCTTCAAAATATGTCCACTCTATCTACTAGAATCTCCCATTCCATAATCAACATTCCACCCTCATTATTTGTCCCCTTCACCTTTTTGTCTTCACCGTAGAACAAGATTGTCCTTGCAGGTGCTGCCTTGCTGCGTTCCTCCTGAGCATTACTGGCTTGCTCTCCTGAGGCATTAGGTGACAGTGGGCATCCTCTATCCCCCCACCCCCCCCACACAGCAGCTTCCACCTGCTGCTGCTTCTTTCTTGCCTTCCTTGATGATGCTGTATTCTGGTTTACAACATAGCTCTCTGATAAGTCCTTCCAAGTCATCTTTGTTAATTCAGTTCATTTTCCTTCTGCTTGCCCCTTGAGTTCTGGGACCATTTCCGTTACACCCTTTTCCTGGACTGTCTAGTTTTCCTTCCATGGAGTCAGTCTTCATCCATAACCTGACCCTCCAATTCATGTTTCCAGTTCAGACTTCTTCCTTGCATTCCAGACTCTTAAATTTGATGGCCTCCTGGAACCCTCCGTTGGAACATACCATGGGCACTTTTAAACTCACAATGTCAAAACAATTTATTCTTCTTGACTCTCATCCAAACTGCTCTTCTTCCAACAGTTTTTGACTCTGTTGAATGGTGTTACCTAGATATCTAAGCGAGAAACCTGGGAGGCACCTTGGCTCCTCACTTCTCCTTGACTCCCAGCCATCCTCTAAATTCCATCGCTTTTACCTAAAAGTTGCTCATATTTCCATCGCCTTAGTTCTGGTCGTCATCACCTCTTATCTGATGGTACTAACTGACTGACAAGCATCCTTGCCTCCGGGCTTCCTTGTCAAATTTTCTACACAGTTACCAAGAGTGACCTTTCTTAAAACTGGAGCACACATTTGTTGTTCTTACCTGGTCAGTATCCATTTACCCCCTACTGTCATGATAATATACTTATGTGAAGGAGCCCACTTCCCCCATCTTCTCTGGGCCAGACTCTGGTTCAAGGGGGTGGTTCACAGTAATTGGTTGAGAGAGGGCATGTGACCAAATTGGTCTAAACAGAAGGGGAAAGGGTCCAGGGTCTTGCTTGAGTGAGAACTTCCAGGAACAAAAGCTTTGGTTCTACCAGATTTAATTGTGGATAGACATAGGCTCAGAACTGCCGCCTCAAAGAGCCAGAGAATGAAACCAACACTTAAGAGAGCAGAACCAAAAGATGGAGAAGGACCTTCCAGATGAGCTAATTTAAGCCCTGTGTCAAGATTTGATTGAAGCCACATGTACCCTTGCACTTTTAAGTTATACGACCAATAAATTCATGCTTTTGCTTAAGCTTGTTTGAGCTGGGGTTTTTTCCCTCCCTCGTCATTTGCTACTAATAATTCAGACAGACCCGTGTCATTACTCTACTTCATGGTTTCGTAGTAGTGTTCAGGATGAAGTTCAAAGTTCCTAGCCTGTCATAAAAATCTTTATGATCTAGTAACTGTTCACCTTTCCAGCTGCATCTTCTCCCACTCCCCACATCTCCCCTCAGGCTCCCTTCACACAGAGCTTCTTGTGGGTTTCAGAATTTGCTATAAGTTCATATGCCATCAGGCATTGCACAGCTTACTCTCTCTAGAACAATCTCCAGTCTTCCCCTCTACTTCCTCTTATTCTTTCTTCAACATTGAAATCAGACATATTCTCTTGCAAGAAATTTTCTCTGATTCCCTTTCCTTAATCTGGACTAAAAAACCTCCTCATGCCCTCTTGATGTTATGGGTAAACCTCAATATTACCATTTATCCATTTGGGTCACAATTTTTTTATGTCATTATTTGTATCTGCCTCATATAATAAACTCCTTGAAGGCAAGATCCAGGAGTCTTCATATCCCTAAAGGATTATGCTTGGCACAGATTGAGATAATCAATAACACTTGGGGTACCTGGGTGGCTCAGTCGGTTAAGCATCTGACTTCAGCTCAGGTCATGATCTTGAAGTTCATGGTTCGAGCCCCGCGTTAGGCTCTGTGCTGACAGCTTGGAGCCTGGAGTCTGCTTCGGATTCTGTGTCTCCCTCTCTCTCTGCCCCTCCCCCAATCATGCTCTCAAAAATAAATAAACATTAAAAAATTTTTTAAAAAAGATAATCAGTAACACTTGAGTCAATAAATGCCTTTCAATGTTACTTACATTTATAGGCAGTAAATTATAAACTCCTTGAAGGAGAGACAATGTTTTACTCTTATTTATATCACTCATGGAATATATCATAGGCACTTAGTAAATATTTGTTTAAAAAAATGGATGGAGGAAACATATGCCTATCAGACTATGCCACTGCTATCTCTCCTTCTGGTTGTCATCCATCAACTTCTCTGTCTCCCCAGCATTCACTATGGGCTTCAGTTCTCCATATTATTCCTGACATGAACAGTCATCTTGTTAATGGTAATCTACGGACAAGACACAGTCAACAGCTGGCCTTAGACATTCAGTTCCTCACCTGTCATTAAGTTTTCCACCCCACCTTACCTACCAACTCCTATGTGATACCTTAAGAGAGGTTATCACCAATTGTCATCACTAATATTGTCATCACCAATAGCTACACTTCCTCTTAAAATCTCAATTTCATTCCTCCCATAACCTTTGGCCAACCTTCTAGACCTCACATTGTAAAATTCTCCATTCTCGTTTGGACTTTCAATCTATAGACTCTACCATTTTTCACTCTTTTTACTTCCTCATGTCCTCATCTTCTTCCGTATCCACCGTATAGTCCAGCATTATCAGTCCCTTTGAGTTCAGATTATGTCCCAGGCAAGTGCTAGGTGCTGGGGTGAGAACAGGGGAAAAAAGACAACCCAGTTCTTTACACCTGGAATTTATAGCCTGGTGGGAGAATAGATATTAAATACATGAAGAAACATACAGATGTGTGATTAAAAATTATGAGAAGTGCTTGGAAGGGAAAGTACAAGAGGCAATGAGTTTGCATAATAGGACCATCTAATCCAGTCTCTGGGGCTAGGGAAAGCCTCTCTGAAAAATACTAAAAGAATTTCCTTTTTTAAAAAGGGGAAAATTATTTCTGCAGTTTAAATGTTAATTTTTAATTATCAAAAAAAAAAAAAAAAAAGAATCCACTAAACTTTTACCTAGAAAAAGCACTGACAGTTATCTTCCAATAAATCTCAATACTTCCAATCTTTCCCCACACCATTCAGGGCATATCACCCTTCCTAAGCATCTCGTGTCTATATTTTTAATCTCTCCTCTTGCCTCAGGATGCTTCTGGAGATAACCCGCAAAATGATGAAAACATCTAATAATTCCATTGGAAACCCTGGAATAATGTGCAACACACAGGCATAATGTCTCAAATTTGCTAATTAAAATAAAAACCAACACCCTAGATTTTGTGGTTAAAAGTGGTGTATTGGCTGCCTGGCTTTCTCCCTTCAAGGCTCTCTGGAAGCTGTCTTGTTCATCAATCACCAGTAGGTGGTGCACGCCTTCCCCTGAATAGGGGAACCTGGTCCTATGTAAGTGTTATCTTCATTTGACCTGTCCAGCCATTCTGTGACACTTTAATATCTGAGTCACTAAGCTTTCCTTCCTCCAAGGCAAGGGCATCTGCTGGGTTTATTACAAAATTCCATGTTCCTCTATCATGCTTATGAAGCCCATCCTACTGCTCCAGGGAATAAATCATCTCCTTGCAGCTGGTTAAAACAAATTACAACTGCTCTCTCCTAGTCAGGGCAGACCCTCTGCCGAGAGCTGGCTCTCTAAGAATTTTCTGAGCCCTATCAGCTGCCATGTCTTGCTTCCCACGCATTGGCCAGTAGTCATCTGTATTTGTCCTCAAACTTTCCTCGGGGTACCTAACTCCTCCAGAGATAGGAGTGAACAAACTGACCAGAACAGATAAGGAGGCCACTGGAAGAAAAGAAGAAAATTCTTAGCTTTCCTAGACTTCAGAGGTTGGAAAATGAGGATCTTTGAACTTGTTAATGCACATACTTGAATAAGGATGCTTTGGAAAGCATTTAGGAGGTCTGTTAACAAGGTAACTGGGAGAGAGGGAATGAACTATCCCAAATTTGAGGCACTGGGAGTGCAAGGAGTTACAATTTGCCTGCAACAGTCTCAGATAGCTCTTCCGCCATCTCAAGAGCCCCACCCCAACCCCCCACCTCGTGTTGAAGTCTTGTTGCCTGTAATTCTTGACATAGGCTTTCCTAGGGCCACTCTTGTGGTGGATGTGATGGGTGGATGATGGACTGGATGGGAAATGTCCAAGTCATATACACCTGTTGGAAGGGCGCTGTACTCACCGAAGTGAGAGATGAACTCAAATGCTGTGTGGTGGGTGAGGGAGGAGGATGGATTAAAAAGATCTTGAGAAAGTGGAACTGGAAGGATTTGTAAATTGCCCCTATCTGGAAGGAAATGGAAAAGGAGAACTTCACGATAAGATCCAGGTTTCCAACTTGAGCCACAGAATATATTTTCACCGGTGGGGATAGAGGTGGACAAAGGTGGACAGGAGTCCAGCCCTGGAAGGGGATCCAGGGAAAGGAGAGACAGGCTGTCAGGACAGCCATGTGTGGAATTGGGACAGGGGTGGCAGAGAGGGGCTCACCTTCTGACAGCTCCATCCCTTCACAATCGGACCTTATGGCAGATATTATTAATCAATGTGCCACTCTTTCCTACTGAGCTTGAACCCAACTGTCAGGACGCTTTGTAATATAATGGCTCCTGGAAGTTATTATCAATTAATTAAATTTAGTTCGCAAGCTGAAAGCTGTTTGCTTCTTCTTGCAGGTCTGGAAGTTTAGGAGCCCAACTTATGGGTAAGGAAGCCGTGGCCCTCCCTCAGGGTCTGCTTAGCAAACTCACTGCCACCTAGACCAGTTTCCTCACTCCTACCTCGAGACTCCATCTTTTCTCTGCACCTCCGAGGGTTCCAGGCCACAGGTCTCAGCACCCCCGATGTAAAGGTGAGCATTGTACCTCCTGACCTGGGCTTTCCCCCTGTCCATGGTCTTCACATGAGCCAAGCAGCACCAAGCTTCCGCTAGCCCAAGGGAAGTATGTCTCTTTGCCTTCCCCCTCCACACCCCTTACAAAACTGTGTAGACAGCAGCCCTGCCCCTGACACTAGAGCCTGAATCTTGGGAGGCTGAGGGACGAGCACGGCCCATGAAGGGAGACAATAGTGGTATTGACCTGCTGGCGGGAGGCAGGCCTGTCCACATGCTCCAAGGACAGCTTGCAGACAGGATTTTCCTCTCACACAATTGCTGCCTATTTCCCATGTTTCACAAGAGAAGGGGGGGGGCACATTCCAGACAAGGGGACTATTTATTTTCCCACCGAAGGTGACACGTGGCATCTAAAGGTCAAGCCCAGGCCGGGGCCATGTTTGCTGGGCTAAGTCTAGCCTTTTCTCAGAGGCCCGGATTGTTCTGACAGCCTCCCCAGCTGTGTCCTCTGGGCTGGGAATGTTTCCTCAACTGCTCTATACAAACACCCATACTCGCTACTCAATCTTCTGGGTTTGTTTATCGACCAAAGTCAAGGAATAAGCATCCGCTCCAGAGGGTGGTGGGCTTCTGGTGGCTCTGTCACCAACAGATGGGGGAGGAGGGGAGGTTGGGGACAAAGGTGGGGTGCCCAGGTTGCTCTCTGTCCACAAATTTGTGCAAGAAAAGCAGAATGTAGGCTATACAGAGGTCTTCAAACCACAATTCAATCCCTTCAAAAGAAATTCTGCATGACTGTGTCTCTTTAGCTTTTCCAATGGTATAAAAACCCTTTCAATAGCCTCTCAGATAGTTTGAACTCTTTTAGAGACAATACTATTACTACCACTAAATTTTACCTGAAAAGCACTTATCATCTTCAGCAAATATTATTTCATGAAATTCTTAGTACAATTTGGAGAGAGCAGTATGAATAATACCACGGGTGAAAAAAATGTGTTGGGTCAGGCACTGTGCCAGGTATAAAGATATGTGAGAGGGACACCTGGGTGGCTCAGCCAGTTGAGCATCCGACTTCCGCTCAGGTCATGATCTCACTGCTTGTGGGTTCGAGCCCCATGTCAGGCTCTGTGCTGACAGCTCACAGCTAGGAGCCTGGAACCTGCTTTGGATTCTGTCTCTGTCTCTCTGCCCCTCCGCTACTCATGATCTGTCTCTCTCTCTCTCTCTCAAATATAAGCATTAAAAAAATTAAAAAAAAAAAAAAAAGATGTGTGAGAGTCCCTGACCTGCAGGAACCCACTGTTACCTGTGGGTATCAAGTTGGGGAAGATAGCGGGACCTTTTGAGTCTCTCTTAGTTCAAGCGCTTCTCAAAGTTTGGCAGCCCCTTAGGGGAACATTTGTGTGGGGCGAGTTGGTGCACAAATATTGACCTTATCCAAAATCCAGTCCTAGGGAGGAGCCAAGCCCCAAGACGTTGCCTTAAAATCTGCCTACACTTCTCTTGAAGTGTGTGCTCACAGTCAAACATGAAGACAACAACCGAGTTCATCCTGAGTGACTATTTTGATGGGAATCTTGGCTGTTACTTCGTTAGCTATGCAACCTTGGTCAAGGTGTTCAAGCAAGTGGACAAATGGGCTTGTCAGCTTCTGTATCTTTCAAATGATGAGGCCATTTTTGCTTCCTTTATATGGGGGCAGTGAGGGTTACATAAATTAACGCATGTGAAGCGCTTGGAATTGTATTTGTCACATATGTAACACATGATTAATACCTGCTGGTTGTTGTTGTTATTACTCCAAGTCACCATATGGATGGTGGACTGGGTGAAAATAAGGTTAGAAGCAGCAATACCAGCTCAGGCATTAGTGAAAAAGCCTAGAGAGGAGTTAGAGAGACTAACTCAAGCCTTTCCTTCTTCCTTGTTTTTCTTCATTTTTCCTCCTTCCCTCCCACCTGCCCTCATACCTTCCTTCCTTCTCTTTTCTTGGTAGGAAGGGTGTGAATAATAAATGCGAAGAATTAGAGAAAATTGGGGTGCCTGGGCACTGGGGCAGGGTCAGACCCCAGCCTCTGGGAAGAACCACAAGAACCCATCCAAGCCCAAGACCATGCAGGTGCATCTACAAGTCAAATACTGGAAACCGAATACAAAATCCATGCACCAGGAGTGAGGCAAATTGGAATCAGAAGGCTGGATACAGAGACCAGAGATTATAATTGTGGAATGGGGTCAGGGTGAGAGCAGGGTGGGCACAATCACAGAGGCCCAAAGGTATTGCCCTAATAGGCCAGGGAGGTTTATATTAGATGGTCTTTAAAGGGTCAGAGATAGGAAGCATCACTCACCACCACCACTACCACCAATAATAATGGCCAACATCTACTTAGTGCTTACTCTGCCATGGCAGTATGCTGACCCTTTTATGTGCATTTCTTATGTACTATTGAATGTGTACTGTTATTCTTATCGTTTTGAAAGCTAAAGTTCAGAAGGATGAGCTTCTTGGTCAAGGTCACAGAGCTGGACATGATGGAGTACAATCGGACCTGGGACAATTTGACTGTAAATCCCACACTCTGTACTCTGCTGTCGACATTTACTTAGAAACACCAACCGAACATCCCTGGTGCCCCAGGCCCTGGATAAAGCATTGCAAAGGTTACACAGATAAATCAGACTTGGTCCCCGTTCTCCTAGCTAACAGTGGGGCAGCAAAGGCAGATACAGAATCACAGTGCAATTTGTTAAAGACCATAACACACTTAAGTGATTTTAAATTTAAATAATAAGAGCAGGCGCTTTGCAACCTGGAGAGAGAGAACTGCTGTTCCCTAGTCTTGGGGTCGTGAACAAGTCTCCCATCAAACGGGGGTACTGATGCCCATCTCAGATAGTGGTGGTGAGAATTAACTGAGGTAAGTTATCCAGAGAACTTACCACAGTGCCTGACATTGTAGCCAGTGTGCATAGATGATGAATTGAAGGAGGGGGACCGGGGCAGGAAGAGAGGAAGATGATGGAGAAGAGAAGGCAAAAATGGGGGATGGCTCCTCGGCAACCCCTGCAAGGAATAACTTATGGATTTAAAGATAGCTACATCATCCATTGTGGTGTAGTAGGATGGCTTTCTGGTCTCTAAATCCACGCAAAACTTTGGAGAGAAGCTAAAAGCACTTGTGAGGTCTCCCTGACACATTGTAAGATCTCTTAGTTCTCCCACGTTGGCACATTTTACTTGTACACTTAAATGAGTGCGAAATTGGAGGGCACGTGTGTGTGTATAAGTTGTGTGTGTATGTGTGTGTGTGTGTGTGATGAGGGGTGTGCAGTGCAAGGGTTTGACTCTTGACTATTCACTTAACTATTTGACTCTTAACTATTCACTTAATAAGCATTCACGGTGCACCTGCTGGCTTGTGCCTAAGCCTTGAGGGGGAGTCTGAGACCTACCCCAGGAGAGGGTGGCGTATTAGGCCCCAGGACATCAGGCCCAGGAGGGGTAAGCAAAGAAAGGAGCATTTGGAGTAAAAGGAGGAAATGAGCTATTTGGGAAGTAGAATTTACAGAACTTCAGACCTAATTGAAGGTAGGGAAGGAGGGGCAGTTACCTGGGCTTCTATCAGTGGCAGTTCTGCCGGGAACGGGGCTTTGCTGAAGGGTCTGGGGTTTCTAGGGATACAGAACACAGCCAGGTGTTTGCTCCACCAGCTGGATGGGAGCAAAGTGAAACGGAAGCTGGCTTAGCCCCAAGACCAGATGCAGAGAAGCTGGTTGGACGTTCCCACCACATCTGTCCCCACCTCTCCCTCCTTCGGCACCTCAGGCACATTCATCCTAGATGAACCCTCTTTGTCCCACTTTCTTAACCCAGACACAGAGCTGTCCTCCCTCACTTATCTCCAGTGCGTATCTATAACCTCACAGGGTTGGCTCAGTGCTCTCACTGGGTTTCTGGGAACCCGCTTTCTTCTCTGTTTTGCTCAAGGCCGGTGCAGGCCAGTGCCAGTAACAGCTGCTGATCTGGTCCCTCCTCTAGCCACAGATACCTAATTAAAAAAAAAAAAAAAAATCCCCACCAGTTTAAGTTCCCTTTAATTCCCTCGGCTTCAGACCTTCCTGTTTTGGTCAGTAATCACATGCAGATGTCAGCCACCTGGGTGTCCCCAGTCCTCCAATCTGTGGAGCCATTTCCAACCCTCAAACGATACAGACAGACGAATCCAATCTGGTCCCGCAGATGGGGAACAGCACCCCCTGTTACCTCCAGTCTCCCACCTTTCCTGGATTCTCGATGCTCACTCTTCCTTCCTCTGTCCCATCCTTGCCCCATTTCATGCATCACCCGAGAGACTTCATTTTCCCTGGATGACTATGAATATTTACAGAGGCTACTAAGGTCTCTTACAGAGTAGACGTTAATGGACGTTCGGGGGTAACAGGTAGATTTGAGCATACCACGTTGGAGATCACAAACTCCCCTTATGTCTTGTTGGCATCTAGTTAACTGAGGAGGTTTCCCGTCCTGGGAAGCCTCTTGCTGGCCGGTTTCTCAATAGGCCTCGCTGTCATCTCTGCTCCCAGCCTTGAGAACCTTCCCATCCCCTCCTGTGCTGCTGGCACCCTGCCCAAACCACCAAATTCCAACTGATTTCATGCTCTCCATACTCTGCCCACTAATCCTGGACCCCCTTTGTGAACCTCGCCATCTTTCACCGACTCCATCCGGAGGCATCCAAAGGAGCTCTGTAATAACACTTTCCCCTTTAACACACCAATTTGTCCCTTTGTCTGAAGGGCTTCTCTGCCCACCCCCCGGGGGGTGCTGGGTTTTGTTTGTTTGTTTTTCCTCTTCCATGTGCTTTCCCAGCTTTCTCCTTCTTACCTTCTGGAGGGTTTCTCTATACCACTCAACCCCTGGGCCTACCATTAGGCTGTCTGGATTTGAGTTCATTTTCTTGCCTCACTGCCCTTAACCACACAAGCTGCAGCCCAGGCCAGAAACCACACTTGGGCAGGGTCCTCTGTCACACAGTTGCTCCCTGGAGGAGGCAGGTGGTAATTCTTTGAAAGGTTCCAGGCAGCCAGGCCATTTGTTTAGTGAGGGCTCCCATGCCATCCTGTGCAGGGGGGCTGGAGGCGGGGAACCTGGGCCCATCTTCTAACATTAGAATGTCAGCATCAAGGGGGTACTGGGAGGACCAGGAAATCCATACCAGCTGGGTGGGCTCTCGGTGACTTTAGGCTCAGGGGGACTGACTGCCTAAAGGTGACATTGATGGAAACAAGCAAAGCACATTTGGGGACGAAAGTTCCCTTTTAGACACCGTGAGGCTGAGAAGCCTGTGGAACAAGCAAGGGCAAAAGGCCTTAAGCTAGACAGCTGGGAAAGCAGGTCTGCAGCCCCTGGAGAAAACAGGAAAAAATGGAGGGGGAGGGGGGGCAGGAGGAGAGGGCAAGAAAGTGGTGTTATCGCCAGAAAAGCTGCCTACCCGCTGGCTTTGCTGTGACAGAGCTCCTGGGGGACCCGCGGAGGCTGGAGATCTGAGATCTCCCCCCAAGAGGGCCTGCCGTGCCCCTGCACGGCCGTCACGGCCCTCACGCTCAGCCCGCGCAGGCGGGCAGATAATGCCCTCCGGTGTTCAAGGGCAATCAGACTCAGCAAAGCGTGAAATCAGTTTTTTCCAACCAACTCACTCTGGGCTGGAGGAACAGTTTCTATCTTCAGAGAGAGAGTGGAGTAACCTGTCATTCCCTGAAGCAATTTACCTGTTCCAGTGGAAGCGGAACGTTCTTTTAAAGATCAGGGGCATCTGCCCAACCGGGAACTGCCCATGTGTCCAGGCGCCTTCTGCACAGCGCGGCCGGGAGGCCGCTGACTCTGTGCTCCCCTTGGAGGCTTTGAGTCTGAAGGCTTGGGAGGGTGGTGGCCACTGGAAAAGCTGATGTCCCACATCCACAGCAGGGGGCCGCTGGGAGCCAAGAAATAGGTTTCATTCCTTTGTTCGCTCGGTCTGCATTTAGTAAGCAGTTTCTATGTCCCAGGCCCTGGGTCCCATTGTTTTCTTAAAAGAGACAGAAAAATGGGGCTCCTGGGTGCCTCCGTCCGTTAAGCATGAGGCTTCAGCTGGTCATGATCTTGCAGTTGGTGAGTTCAAGCGCAGCGTGGGGTTCTGTGCAGACAGTTCGGAGCCTGGAGCCTGCTTCAGGTTCTGTGTCTCCCTCTCTCTCTGCCCCTCCCCTGCTCACACTCTGCCTATCTCTCTCTCTCCGTCTCTCTTAAAAATAAGTAAACATTAAAAAGAAATTTTAAAAAAGAGAGAGAAAAATACAGGGTCGTGTTAGGTCTGTAGACTCTGGAGTCAGACTGCTTGGGTGTAAGTCGTGGCTCCACCATTTACAAGCTGTGGACCCTGAAAACCTTGCTTCCCTTCTTTGTGCCTCGGTTTCCCAATTTGTAAAATGGGAATATAAAAATTACGTCTACTTCCTCAGAGCATTGTTACGATTGTTTTGATACATTTGAAGTTCTTGGAATCATCCCTGAACACTGTCAGTGCTCCATAAATGTGGGTATATACTATGTCAGAACGTTTGCACCTCCTCAAAATTTGTATGTGGAAGGCCTGATGCCCAAGGTGATGGTTTTAGGAGATGGGGCCTTTGGAGGTGACTAGGTCATGAGGGCGGAGCCATCTTGAATGGCATTAGTGCCCTTAGTGAAAGAGGCTTGAGAGAACTCCCTTGCTCCTGCTGCCATGTGAGGTTATAACAAAAAGACAGCCATCTATGAAGAAGCAGGCCCTAGTCGGACACGGAAACTGCTCACACCGCAATCTTGGACTTCCTAAGCTCCAGAATTGTGAGAAATCTTGTTGGTATGTCTGTTGTTATAAGTCATCCACTCTATGGTATTTTGTTATGGCAGCCTCAACGGACTAAGACAGTACAGAAAAGCAAACTCATTTAATGCACGTGGTACACGTAGTGTTGAGGGAATGTTGTACTAGATTCTCTGACAACATTGCAAGAGTGGCAGGAAGAGCGCGTGGATGTGGCGGTGGCCGTACCGAGCTTGAAGCGTGATCAAGAAAGTGCATGTGTTCAGAGAACTGGAAATGGCCCAACAGTGCTAGAGCCAAGGTTCATGCCTGGAAGAGGCAGGTCATAAGGGAGGAAAGGCTGGCAGCAGCAGGCCGCAGGGGGCCTTGAATGCCATGCCAAGACACATTTGTTATCAGGTAATGTGTCATAAAGATGATTCTGGAATTGTTTCTGGGAACTAAAATGCCATGCCATTATTCATTTGCCTGGGAAATGTGCTCTCATCAGGAAGGTAGAATTATAGTTTGTTTATCTTTAACAAAATTGATTTCTTTTCCAAACCTCCCCTCTCATTGCCAATAAACTGTTGTGCTCCCGATGCTGTTCACAAGCCTGGGCCCGTGCCAGCTCTAATGTAACGATGGGTTCTCCTCATAGACTGACTGAAGCATTGGTCTGGGAGGCGGGAGCTCAGGCTCAGATTAAATGGCATTTGTCCATATTGAGGCCCAACCTGTTCTGAATATTTACAAATCTGGGGGAAAAAACCAAGTGACCAGTGGGCCAGCGAACCAGTGGACAATCCGTGATGGTCTTGGGTTGGGGGAGAGATCCTGCCGGTAGAGGTCAGCACAACTCTACACGTGCTCCTCTCCCAGGATGCTTCTCTGACCTAGAAGTGTCTTAAAGGGGCACTTCTAAGTGTCCTTAAGGATCCTTTCCATTATCACCTGGCAGTGATCTTTCCTTCTTGCCCAGGGGGCATGTTCCAAAGATAGCATAATTTGGAGAGTCACATGCAGTGCATCAGGAAATACCCTTTTGTATAGTTGCAGAAGACCTGGCCTCAGATCCAGCCCTGAGCCCTTGTCTCCTCATTCATAAAAAGAGCATCGCGGTGCTCGTCTCTCAGAAGTCTCAGAGGTCTGAGAACTGGTCACAGCACAGAGTGGACAATTATTACTGTTATTCACTCTGATCTCTCCCACAACTGTCACATCATCCAAGTGCACCCCCAGGGTCCTGCTCACGGAATTCCTATTTGCACAGAACAAAGGCACAGCTCCAGGGGCACAGGCCACATCAGAAATGTGGGACTGTGCTGCCCGCTGTGGGTAAGAGCTCAGATCTGGGTCTGAACCTGACCCTGGGCAATGAGGAGAGGGTGGTGCCTCCTCCACGTTCTCATGAAGATTTGACAAAGCGATTCCTCTACAGTGTTTTTCTTGGATCTCAGCAAAGAGTGAGTACCCAATAAGTGGCCGGTACTGGCCCACCAGTAAAGGCATTTGAGAGGGGAGCACAGTGGTGTGGAGAGATAATAAAGGTGTAGAAGGGTTGAGTTAACAGGAAGCGTGAAGACAAAAGCAGAGGGAGAACACTGGTGTGATGTCTTATGAAGCAGCAACTCCACCTGCCTCCACCTACCCTCCGAAAACACGGGCTGACATCCCAGGGCCACGCCTCGCACACGGGAGGCCATAGCGTTCATCATCCAAACCCGGTCACTTTGGAGAGTGGAAAGGGGAGCTCTGACATGCCGAATTACACCAGGACAGCAGGCCAAATTGGGATTCCCCAGGTCAGGCTGATTTGTGTGGTCTCCACACACAGTAATTTCTCAAATATGCAGTCGTTATCCCTAGGATTCATTAATGGGAATCCCATAGTTAGAAAAGGCACTTACCAAATTCTTTTTTCTTCTGAAAAAGTGGGTCTTTTAAGACCCAAGTGCCTGTTACTTGTAAACAGAGGTGGGGATTGATGAGAAGGTAATGGTCAGGATGTGCAGTTGCTAAATGACATACAGGAAGTTCAACCTAAAATTAAGGTTGGGGCACCTGGGGGGCTCAGTTAGTTGAGCATCCAACTTCGGCTCAGGTCATTATCTCCCGGCTTGTGAGTTGGAGACCTGCATCGGGCTCTGCGCTGACAGCTTAGAGCCTGGAGCCTGCTTCAGATTCTGTGTCTCCTTCTCTCTGCCCCTCCCCCTTTTGCACGCGCGCGTGCGCACTCTCTCTCTCTCTCTCTCTCTCTCTCTCAAAAGTAAATAAACATTAAACAAAATTAAAAAAAATAAAATTAAGATTGAATTTTGGATAAGCAACAAATAATTTTTAGTGTACCCATGCAGTGGACATATTACTATGCAAATTATTTGTTTTTGAAAGTCAAACTTGGCCGGGCATCCTGAATTTTTATTTGCTGAATCTGGCAATCCTACCAAGATGGATCATGTGATCCTATGGTTTTATTATTAAATTAAATTAAATTAAATTAAATTAAATTAAATTAAAAACTATTTTATGAAAACTTTCTGTCTGCCCGGCAAACAGATAACAGAGTGGCACCCCAAGTGAACAAGATACAGTTTCTGCCACCAATTCACAGGCCAGGGAGGGAGGAATTAAGTGAAGTCTGGGAACCAGTTACAGTACAGGGTGAACAAAGGAATGAAGCTGACATTTACTGAGCACCTATTAGGATCTGGACCCAGCCACCAATGTTTCATATGCCATCTCAGTCAATCCTCATGAGCGGGGTTATTCCCACTTTATAGATGAGAGAACTAAGGCCCAGAAAGAAGTCATGAGCTCAAGGTTTCAGAGTTCATGAGTACTGAGCCAAGGTTAACATCCAGGTCTGTCTGACTCAGGAGCCCCCTTCCCGCTTTCCAATGGTAAATTCCATTCCTTTGGTAAATGCATACTCAAACTGCAATTTCAGTAGGGCTGTTACAGCACAAAAGAGAGATGAACTCTACTTTGGGTAATCAGGGAAGTTGTTATCATCAACTTTTAGTTACAAATAAAATTCCTCAGAAAAGGAGGAGGTGGTTACTATAAGGAAAACCCATGGACTAGGATTCAGTCTCTTGGCATCTTCCCTTCTGTCTTGTGTCTAATTCGTTCATTTCTCACTCCTGGCTGCCTTTCTCTGCTCAGTCAAGGACTCTGCTCATCAGATCTTTGACCTGTGCATGGTCCACATGATTTCTTAGGGTGTTGCATTAATCTTAGGTGTTTGGTTTAAAATTTTTGAGGTATTCATTTAATTTATTTTTTTTTAATTTACATCCAAGTTAGCATATAGTGCAACAATGATTTCAGGAGTAGATTCCATAATGCCCCTTTCCCATTTAGCCCATCCCCCATCCCACAACCCCTCCACTAACCCTCTGTTTGTTCTCCATATTTAAGTCTCTTCTGTTTTGTCCTCCTCCCTGTTTTTATATTATTTTTGTTTCCTTTCCCTTGTGTTCATCTGTTCTGTGTCTTAAAGTCCTCATATGAGTGAAGTCATATGATATTTGTCTTTCTCTGACTAATTTCGCTTAGCATAATACCCTCTAGTTCTTTCCACGTAGTTGCAAACGGCAAGATTTCATTCTTTTGGATTGCCGAGTAATACTCCATTGTATATATATACCACAACTTCTTTATCCCTTCATCCATCGATGGACATTTGGACTCTTTCCATACTTTGGCTATTGTTAATAGTGCTGCTATAAACAATGGGGTGCATGGGCCCCTTCAAAACAGCACACCTGTATCCCTTGGATAAATACCTAGTAGTGCAATTGCTGGGTCGTAGGGTGTTCTATTTTTAATTTTTTGAGGAACCTCCATAGTGTTTTCCAGAGTGGCTGCACCAGTTTGCATTCCCACCAGCAGTGCAAAAGAGATCCTCTTTCTCTGCATCCTTGCCAACATCTCTTGCCTGAGTTGTTCATGTTAGCCATTCTGACAGGTGTGAGGTGGTATCTCATTGTGGTTTTGATTTGTATTTCCCTGATGATAAGTGATATTGAGCATTTTTTTCGTGTGTCAGTTGACCATCTGGATGTCTTTGGAGAAGTGCCTATTCATGTCTTTTGCCCATTTCTTCACTGGATTCTTTGTTTTTTTGGGTGTTGAGTTTGGTAAGTTCTTTATAGATTTTGAATACTGACCCTTTATCTGACATGTCGTTTGCAAATATTTTCTCCCATTCCATCGGTTGCCTTTTAGTTTTGCTGACTTAGTTTTTCTTCTCTATGCTGAGGCTTTTTATTTTGATGAGGTCGCAATAGTTCATTTTGCTTTTGTCTCCCTTGCCTCTGGAGACACGTTGAGTAAGAAGTTGCTGCAGCCAAGGTCAAAGAGGTTTGTGCCTGCTTTCTCCTCCAGGATTTTGATGGCTTCCTGTCTTACATTTAGGCCTTTCTTCCATTTTGAGTTTATTTTTGTGTATGGTGTAAGAAAGTGGTATAAGTTCAGTCTTCTGCATGTCGCTGTCCAGTTTTCCCAGCCCACTTGCTGAAGAGACTGTCTTTATTCCATTTGATATTCTTTCCCACTTTGTCAAAGATTAGTTGGCCATACATTTATGGGTCCATTTCTGGCTTCTCTACTCTGTTCCAGTGATCTGAGTGTCTGTTTTTGTGCCAGTACCATACTGCCTTGATGATTACAGCTTTGTAATACAGCTTGAAGTCCAGGATTGTGATGCCTCCTGCTTTGGTTTGCTTTTTCAAGATTGCTTTGGCTATTCATCGTCTTTTCTGGTTCCATACAAATTTTAGGATTGTTTGTTCTAGCTCTGTGAAGAATGCTGGTGTTATTTTGATAAGGATTACATTTAATATGTAGATTGCTTTGGGTAGTATCGACACTTTAACAATATTTGTTCTTCCTATCCAGGAGCATGGGATATTTTTTTTCATTTTTTTGTATCTTCTTCAATTTCTTTAATAAGTTTCCTATATTTTTCAGTGTATAGATTTTTCACCTCTTTGGTTAGAGTTATTCCTAGGTATTCTATGGTTTTTGGTGCAATTGTAAGTGGGATTGATTCCTTGATTTCTCTTTCTGTTGCTTCCTTGTTGGTGTATAGGAATGCAACCAATTTCTGTGCATTGATTTTATATCCTGCAACTTAGCTGAATTCATGGATCAGTTCTAGCAGTTTTTTGGTGGACTCTTTTGGGTTTTCCATATAGAGTGTCATGTCATCTGCAAAAAGTGAAAGTTTGACTTCCTCCTGGCTGATTTGGGTGCCTTTTATGTCTTTGTGTTGTCTGATTGCAGAGGCTAAGACTTCCAATACTATGTTGAATAACAGTGGCAAGAGTGGACATCCCTGTCTTGTTCCTGACCTTAGGGGGAAAGCTCTCAGTTTTCCCCATTGAGGATGATATTAGCATTGGGTCATTCATATATGGCTTTTATGATCTCGAGGTATGATCCTTCCATCCCTACTTTGTTGAGGGTTTTTATCAAGAAAAGATGCTCTATTTTGTCAAATGCTTTCTCTGCATCTATTGAGAGGAGCATGTGGTTCTTGTCCTTTCTTTTATTGATGTGATGAATGACACTGATTGTTTTGTGGATATTGAACCAGCCCTGAATCTTAGGTATAAATCCCACTTGGTCATGGTGAATAATTTTGTTTAATGTATTGTTGGGTAATATCTTGTTGAGGATTTTTGCATCCATGTTCATCAGGGAAATTGGTCTGTAGTTTTCCTTTTTAGTGGGGTCTCCATCTGGTTTTGGAATCAAGGTAATGCTGGCATCTTAGAAAGAATGTGGAAGTTTTCCTTCCATTTCTATTTTTTGGAACACCTTCAAGAGAATAGGTGTGAACTCTTCCTTAAATGTTTGGTAGAATTCCCCTGGAAAGTCATCTGGCCCTGGACTCTTGTTTTTTGGGGAGATTTTTTATTGAATTTGATTTCCTTACTGGTTATGGGTCTGTTCAAATTTTCTATTTCTTCCTGTTTCAGTTTTGGTAGTGTATATGTTTCTAGGAACATGTCCATTTCTTCCAGATTTCCCATTTTATTGGTGTATAATTGCTCATGATATCCTCTTATTATTGTTTTTTTTATTTCGGCTGTGTTGGCTGTGATGTTTCGACTCTTTCATTCTTGATTTTATTTATTTGCATCCTTTTTCTTTTTGATCAAACTGACTAGTGGTTTATCAATTTTGTTAACTCTTTCAAAGAACCAGCTTCTGGTTTCATTGATTCATTCTACTGTTTTTTGGTTTCGATAGCATTGATTTCTGCTCTAATCTTTATTATTTCCTGTCTTCTGCTGTTTTGGGGTTTTATTTGCTATTGTTTCTCCAGCTCTTTTAGGTGTAAGGTGTGTATCTGAGACCTTTCTTCCTTTCTTAGGAAGGCCTGAATTGCTATATACTTCCCTCTTATGACCACCTTTGCTGTGTCCCAGAGGTTTTGGACTGTGGTGTTATCATTTTCATTGGCTTCCATGTACTTTTTAATTTCCTCTTTCACTTCTTGGTTAGCCCATTTATTCTTTAGTAATATGTTCTTTTGTCTTCAAGTATTTGTTATCTTTCCACATTTTTTCTTGTGGTTGATTTCGAGTTTCATAGTGTTGTGCAAAATATGCACAGTATGATCTCTATCTTTTTGTACTTTTTGAGGGATGATTAGTGTCCCAGTATGTGATCTATTCTGGGGAATGTTCCATGTGCACTGGAGAAGAATGTATATTCTGATGCTTTAGGATGAAATGTTCTGAATATATCTGTTAAGTCCATCTGGTCCAGTGAGTCATTCAAAGCCATTGTTTCCTTGTTGATTTTCTGTTTAGATGACCTGTCCATTGTTGTAAGTGGGCTGTTGAAGTCCCCTAGTATTATGGTATTATCATCAATGAGTTTCTTTATGTTTGTGATTAATTGATTGATATATTTGGGTGCTATCACATTTGGAGCATAAATGTTTACAATTGTTAGGTCTTCTTGGTGGATAGACCCCTTAATTATGTATAATGCCTTTCTTCATCTCTTGTTACAGTCTTTATTTTAAAGTCTAGTTTGTCTGATATAAGTATGGCTACTCTGACTTTCTTTTGTCGACCATTAGCATGATGGTTCTCCATCCCCTTATGTTCAATCTGTAGGTGTCTTTAGGTCTAAAGTAGGTCTCTTGTAAACCATCCATATAGATGGATCTTGTTTTCTTATCTATTCTATTACCCTATGTCTTTTGATTGGAGCATTGAGTCCATTGACATTTAGAGTGAGTACTGAAAGATATGAGTTTATTGCCATTATGTTTCTTATAGAGTTGGAGTTTCTGATGGTGTTCTCCAGTCCTTTCTAGTCTTTGTTGCTTTGGTCTTTTTATTTATTTTTTTTCATCTTTTCTCCCCTCAGAGAGTCCCCTTTAAAATGTCTTGCAGGACTGGCTAAGTGATAACAAAATCTTTTAATTTTTGTTTGTCTGGGAAGCTTTTAATCTCTCCTTCTATTTTAAATGACAGCCTTGCTGGATTAAGAATTCTTGGCTGCATATTTTTCTGATTCAGCACATTGAATATATCCTGCCACTCCTTTCTGGCCTGCCAAGTTTCTGTGGATAGGTCTGCTGCAAACTTGATCTGTCTTCTCTTGTAGGTTAAGGACTATTTTTCCCTTGTCGCTTTCATGATTCTTTCCTTGTCTATTTTGTGAATTTGACTATGATATGCCTTGTTGATGGTCATTTTTTTTTCCAATCTAATGAGAGTCCTCTGTGCTTCCTGGATTTTGATGTCTGTCTCTTTCCCCCGGTTAGGAAAGTTTTCCACTATGATTTGCTCACATAACCCTTCTACCTCTTTCTCTCTCTCTTTATCTTCTGGAACCCCTATGATTCCGATGTTGTTCCTTTTTAATAAGTCACTGATTTCTCTAATTCTTAAATCGTGCTCTTTTGCCTTAGTCTCCCTCTTTTCTGCTTCATTATTCTCCATAAGTTTGTCCTCTATATTGGTGATTCACTGCTGTGCCTCATCAATTCTTGCCGCCATGGCATACATTAGAGATTGCAGTTTAGTTATAGCATTTTTTATTTCATCCTGACTAGCTTTTACTTCTTTTATCTCTGCAGAAAGGGATTCTAACCTGTTTTTGATCCCAGCTAGTTTTCTTATTATCATGATTCTAAATTCTGGTTCAGACATCTTGCTTGTATCTGTGTTGATTAAGTCTCTGGCTATTGTTTCTTCCTGCTCTTTCTTTTGGGGTGAATTCCTTCATTTCATCATTTTGAAGGAAGAAAAGGAATTAATAAGGTAAAAAAATTAAAATTAAAAAATTAAAAACAACACACTCACACACACACACACACACACACACACACAAATCAAATAAATTATGTTAGATCCTAGGTGTGTTTTGGTCTGGTTGTTGAAAGGAGTTTGTTAAATTAGGGAAAAAAGGGGGGGGGGGGGAGAAAAAAATAAAAAGCAATAAAAAAAGAAAAAAAGGAAAACATTTGAAAATTTGAAAAAATGAACATAATGGAATACAATAAAATGAAATGATGTAAGTAAAATAGAATTTGAAAAATTTACAAAAGAGTAAAAATATAGTAGAAAAATAAAGAAAAATATTTTTAATAAAAATTGAAAATAAAAATCAATTTTTTCTGTTTCTGTATTCAAGAAAAAGAAAAGAAACAAAACAAAACAAAAAAAAAAACTTGATTAGATGGCCCAGAGAACAGACTGAAATACGATTGAAATTACATCATTTTCCCCTAGAAGTGAAACTATGAAGCACTTTATAGTCTGTAAACTAAGCTGGCGGACAGACTTGCGGTGTTTCTGAAGAGTGAGGTTGGCCCAGTTGGGCAGGGCTTAGTGTAACAGCTCTGTTCTCCACTAGGTGGCGCTGCTTAGCTTACTGGGGTGGATTGTCCTGGTGCTTGTAGGTGTGTATGCCCATGCGTGGGGAGGGGTGAAAATGGCGTCACCCAGCTACCCAGTCTCTAGTATCAGAACTCTGTTCTCCCCAGTCAGCCATCGCGCACCTGTCCTTTGTCTCCTCTGTCCACTCCCTGCTTTTACACCGTCTATGACCAAGCCGTCAGGTTGCCAGGCGGTACCTCCCTCCTGAGTTTTGTCACAGATGGGACTGTGTTTCCTGACCCCTCCGCAGAGGGACTGCGGCTTTGATCCATTCTGCCCCTCTGCAGGAGGGTCTCACCGAGCACTGGCTGGGTGCCGGCCACACCCAGGAATGTTCACGGACTATGCTGCTACAGGTGCCCAGAGACTGTGGCTGGGTGCCAGCCCGCCTCAGAAGAAGTTCACACGATCCTGTAGCAGCAGCACTTCAGGGATTACAGAAAATCACAACACACATCTGGCACCAGGCTTCACCCCCAACGACCTTGTTCCAGCACCAGCGAATGTGGTTGCTCTCCCAGGTCCACTGGGGTCTTTGTCTTTGGGGGGGCCCCCCACAGCCTCCACCAGATGTCCTCATAGCAGGGGAACTGCCTCTCCCCATGTGACCTGAAGACCCCCGGACTTCACACTGCTCCTGGGGATTTGCCCTTCCCACCACAGCACCACCAGGTATTGAGCTGTGGAATTGCAGACTGTGCGCTCCCCCTGTTTATAGAGTCTTAATGGAATTTAAACCCTATCCTTTCTCCTTTCTCCCTTTTTATTTCAGCCCCTATAGCTGTTTCCACTTTTCCGCTTTCTATCCAGCCGCTTTGGCGGGGGGATGCTTTTCCCGTACTCTCCCCTGTCTCTGTCCGCTCTCCGCATGCAGAAATAGCTCCCTGCCTCTGCGGCTTCTCTCACCCCCAGTTCCCCTCTCCGTACTGCGTACCAGCTGAATTCTGTGGTTTAGGTTGTGCAGATTGTTGTGTTAATCGTTAGATCAGTTTTCTAGGTGTGCAGGATGGTTTAGTGTTGATCTGGCTGTATTTCATGGATGTGAGATGCAAAAAAACTTCCATGCTTTTCTGCCATCTTGGCCCCTCCCTCCTGGTTTAATTTCTTAAAACAGTTTTTACTGAGGTATACCTTACATGCCATAAAATTCACCTGTTTTCTAATTAAAATTTTGCAAGATTATAGGCTAGCCTATGAATGAGTTGCCCTTGGTGGGGTGTTCATTCCTATGTCACATGTTCCCCCCACCCTCCAATAGCTATGACCAAAGGACAGGTGCTTTGAGCAGATGCTGGAGGTTGAAAAGTTGCACTTAGGGTTGTGGACTTCCAGCACCGTGATTAACATGTCTAACAGAAAAGGGTTCTACGAGACGACATTTGATATGGATCTTAATGGACAGATTGGAATTCACCAGGAAGAAAAAAAAGGAAGAAAGGCATGCTAGCCAAGGAATATTATGTGCAAATGCAAAGGTGCACAAAAGGGGAACGAGTGGGGAATAGGGAGAGGTTTCGGGAGTCTGGAGTGCAAGGTCTTAGAGGGGAAGGCAGGGTGGTAAAGGTGAACCGAGACTTCTTGGCTACCTGAGTGGATACACATCAGAAGCAGCGGTGGTTGGATGCACAGCTCAGAACCTATAACCGTCTTCACCACAAGTTTATTAGAAAGTTCACCCCAAATCTAGCCCTTGGAAGACCTTGACACTGAGCTGTAAGACAGCTCAGCAGGAAGGCAAAGCCACTCTTTCAAAGATACCTGCTTAAACTATCCTGAAGGTGGGTCACACTAAATTCTACCTTGTTGATGCAGCCCAAATTCAACCATCTGTGTGCCTTATGAGAAAGTGGAGGGCAGCAGAAATATGGCATGCTTTATGTGAAATCCCTGCTTAGCCAGCATGTTTAGATATTAAATGTTGAAAAGAAAAATATGACCTGCCATAAATTCTCATTAAACACATTATTGCCTTAATAGTGCAAGTAAAGACAGGCCCCTCAAGAATTTTCTGATTTGTCATCAATATTTAATTTTAGCTGTTGATTTATTAATTTGTTCTTTTTCCAAGTGTGCTTATGGCAAACATTTTCAAAAATAGTTATTTTTTTTTAAAAAAAAGGAAGAAAAGAAAAATCACCATAAATCCCAACACCCAAAGATCAACCACTGTGAACAGTTTTGAGTATGTGCTTCAAACTTTCTTTCTTTTTTAAAATTAAGTTTTAATATCTAAGTCATATGCACAGAAAGTGCATTAAATGTATTAAATGGTACAGAAAAGTTTAGGATAAAAAGCAACCAGGCTCCATCTCAACCTGATGAGGGAGCATGAGGCAGGCTGAGGGGCAAAGCAGAAGGTAGCATCCCCCCGCCCCACACAGGTGGGATCTGTGTGATATTCCTTGGACACTCCCAGCTACCCGGGAACAAAGGAAGGGGTTTAAGTGCTTGCCAAGGTGATGTGGGAAACTAAGGCAAATGAAAAATTGAATTCCCTTACTGTCTGCAGCCCATTGACAAGTCCTTGAAACTGGCAGAGTAACCTCCCTCTAGGAGCTCAGCTGCCTCAAGGACCACACTTTGCTGGGGGCAAAAGAGAACCTTGGCTTAACATTGTCCCAACCTCAAGGATCCTGTAAGTCTGCTTCCTTTATCTCAACTGCCCCAAGATATATGCTGGCAGTCATACTCCAAGCTTATGGCCCCCCAATATACATCTGAAGGATCTCATGATTGAAGTGTTATTAAACAGTAATAAATCCTGTTTCCCTAACAAAAGCTAGCCCCTCAAGGTCCTAGAAACCTTGCTTCCAAAATTCCTTAGAGACGTACTCTATCCCCGACCCCCTCCGAATGTGAGGGTATATCAATGAGTTACCCATCACGATCCCAGAGCAGCTCTTCCGGCCTGTGGGTCCTGTCCCCGTGCTTTAATGAAATCACCTTTTTGCACCAAAGATGACTTCAAGAATTCTTTCTTGGCCATCAGCTCTGGACCACACCACCATCACCCCAAAACTTCATCAAACCTCCTCATACTGTCCCCTTTCCCGAGGGAACATATTTTAGTAGATTCAACTTCCCGTGGTGGCTGCCCTCAAAGCTCATAATCTGTGCTATTCAGTATGCTGGCCACTAGTCACACGTAGCTCTTTAAATTAAAATTAATAACAATGAAGTACCAGTGAAAATTCAGTTTTTCAGTCTCACTGGCTACCTTCAAGCACTCAATAGCCACATATGCCTAGAAGCTACTACATTGGATAGAGCAGATTTAGAACATTTCCATCAAACAGAAACTTTTATTTACCAGTACTGCTCTAGACAAAATACGTTTTTACCTTTAACCCTTGATTTATATAGTATCAATTTTATATAGTATCCATTGCCTCAATTCTGTTTCTATTCAGATACATTTTATAAACTTCTGGAAAAATTAAATATACATACATGGGTGTCGACACAGAACAGCATATCTGTTATAAACACAAATCTTAACACCTTAGCATGAAGTGAGTAATTCATGTACCCGCCCCGCAGAGGAATAAGCACAACGGTATGAGGAACTCAAACTCTCTCTGTTGCTTGTCCCCAGCCACTGGTTCCCCTGTCAGTATTGCCAAGAGTTGGTTTTGCCGGTTGGCAGTCTTTAGTATCTGACTTCTGTCATGCAAATTATGAATGTGGGTTCTTGCAAATCATGTGAAGGAGAATTCATTCATTGGAACGGTATTGTTGTACAGACTGCATCATATGAATATACTACAGTTTACTTATCCATTCTACTATTTGGAGACATTTGAGCTGGTTCTGGTTGGAGGCTGTTTTGAGGAGTGTCCCCGTGAGCATTTGTGTACGTATCTTTTGATGTGCACGCGTACACATTTCTTTGGGCTATAAACCTAGGAACGGAATGACTGGGGCACAGGTGTGCTGAGCGTTAGTAGATTTCCATAAAGGGACTGCACCCAGTGCTTGGGTATCATTTCAGTACTTGCCCCACATTGTCTAGCTCTTGATATTCTAACAATGACATCATATGTTTCAGATTTGCCTTTCCCTGATAACTAATGAAGTTTAACCTCTTTCTGATATCTATTGACTCTTTGGATATTCTCTTTTTGTTAAGTGTCTGAGTCTCTTGCCTGGTTTACTGCTGGATTTTCTGTTTCTTTTCTAAAAACCTGGTTTGTAGCCATTTTTTAATATTTTTGGATATGTGCGCCCTTCCACATACGTGTTGCTGATATCTTCTCCCAGACCATAACTTGCAATATCATTTGATAAAGAAAAAATTCAAAATTTTAGTATAGCCTAATGTACCAATCTTTTCCTTCAGAGTCAGTACATTTTGTGTCTTACCTAAGAAATCTTTCTCTATCATAAAGTCATGAATATATATATTGCCTATATTACTTTCTAGAAGCTCTATCATTTGATTTTGCACATTTATGGCTACAATTGACCAGGAATTTATTTTTATGTAGGATGTGAGGTAGGAATGAAGTCTCATTTTTTAAAAATATTGGAGTCAATTTGGGTTGTATGCTTCGTTTTTAAAAAAGCATCTTTTTCCATTCTGTTTCAGCACCCCTTTTGCCACAGCTTGTGCACTCTCTCTCTCTCTCTCTCTCTCTCTCCCCCCCCCCCCCCCCCCCACACACGGCCCCCTTTCTGAATTCCAGAGGCCTGCTTTTACAAATGAAGGTGTCTTGGCATAGCCCTGCCTCTTCATTTGCATATCATCTCTCTGCTTTCAAAGTTAAGTTGTGGTGACAGACCACATGACTTGCAAAGCCTAAAGTATTTCCTATCTTGCCCTGTTCAGATTTTTGGTAAAGTAATCCTTCCAATTTTGTCCTCCTCTAAGACTGTCTTGACTATTCTTGGGCCTTTGTATTTCCACATAAATTCTATTCAGTTATATTTTGATTATAAACATGTTTTTATACAAATTACATAGAAATTTCTGTAATGTGTTTTGTAAGTTACTTAATATATAGTAGAAATCTTTCCATTATATTAAGTGTTCTTCTACAACATATTTTTTAATGGCTTCATAGTATCCAATTACACAGATAAACTATCATTTATTTAACCAAATACATTGGTTGGCTATATGTCTTTCTTATTTTCCTATCATTAAATTGTAAATTGCCTCTATAACTTGCTCATACTCTTTCCCTAAGTAATTTCATTTATGGGAATTAAACGAAAGTAAATTATCTTAAATGAAGAAAATATGCAAGAAGATGTTTATCACGGCATTATTTATAATCATGAAAAATTATAAATGACCACTCCACCGACACTTGGTAATGGCTAATTATAGCACTTCCATTTATTAGAATATTATGCAAATGTTAAAAACAGTGGTCAGGGAGACTGGATAATTATTATGGAATATTTTATGCCATAAAGTGTATGTACTCTTTAATTATGAGTATTAAAACATAGTCCTTAGGAAATATCTAGAGAAGCATACACCAAATTAGAGTTAGTTAATACTAGGGAGTGGTATTTGTAAGGGAAGGAGAAGCGCTATATTTACTTTGCCATGTTTGAATATTTTATAGAACTTGTGTTATCTTATAGTGAAAACTTTTAAAAATCGTTTTCTAAGATAGACCATGCGATGCATGAAATTATAAAATGGCTATACCCTAAGGAAAGATAAACCTGCTGTACAAAAGCAGTACTAAAGACTTAGTTTTAAGCAAGCGCATGAACACAGCCTGCAATTTAAAGGGAGACTGTAACCTCCCAGCAGACACAAGAGCAGGGAACCCACAAAGGATGACCCCAGGTAGACCAGAATTATTCCCTTACTCACACTGGATACCTAACTATGAGCTCCTCAGTGAACATGGACTGGAGGCTGTAGATCCTTAGATACCAGTGGATACAGAGTAAACTGTGTATGACTCTCATTTCAGAGTATGGAATCGAAGTGGCACAGAACTGGGGGCTTTCCTCTGAGTATTTGGTGGGGATCATAGAAACAGACCGCAATCTGATGGGTGGGGTGGGAGTTTTCTCTGGAGATGGTACATATCCCAATAACCAATCGTCTTGAAAATGTTCATGAGGTGGGTCTTTGAATGAGTGGAAGGAGGAATATCTCCTTTCCCTCCCACCCGTGTACCAGCCAGGTGCAGCAGGGAGGTCTGGAGAAGTTCAGTGGTAGAACGTGACATGTCTCTGTTCGTGTGGAGGCAGGGGGGATGGAGCAGCAACATAATATAGTTAATGATGGCAGAAGCAGTAGCAACAATTCCGACAGCAGTCCACATCCACATCTGGAGGCAGTGTTTGTAGAATCAGACATTTGACCTGAGAGGGCTCATATCCCAACACCAGCACCATTGTAAAAAATACAGATGCCTGGGCCTCACTCCAACCTAGCTCCATCAGAATGCCTGGGGTGCAGCCTGGGTTCTGATAATTTCAAAACTCCCCAGAGGATTATCATATGCAGCCTGGTTTGAGGACCACTGCTCTGGGATCAACACTTCCCCTCACACGCTTGGGTGTTGAAATCTCATAATCGTGCTGCCCTGCAAAATAATGGTGGGTAAGAGTTTCATTCATCAACAATAAGCCACGGAGTCCTACAAAAAGACTCCATTAGCCCTGGTAAGATGCCAGCCCTACTCTCCTCTCTTTGCCAGAAAATTAATGAGACTGTTTATTGGAAGGTAGAAAACTAACCGTTGCATTTTGTAGTGTTATGGGTCAAATGATACACATTCTGCTACACTTATGCTTCCATCAGGAAGGAATAAAGGAGAAGGACACTGGTTATGTGCCAGGCATTTCTTCCATCCGTTATGTCTCTTAAACTTCACAAAACACCCTGGAGAGTATGTATTACTGTTAGTTCCCTTTTACAGATAGGGAAACAGACATAGAATGGTTAAGAAATTTGACCAAAATTACATATGTCGTGCAAGTGACAGAGTGGGGATTTGGGCAAGTTTTATTTAACTCCAAAGTTTACTTCTTGTCTTTCTCTTCATTAAAACACCCTCTTTATTGTTGCACCCCAAACACTTAAAATGGTGTCTGGCAAAGAGCAAGGGTTCTATAAATATTAGCAGTTCCTTCCGGGATTTTACTGTGAGGACAGGGGTGGGCACCAAATCCTGAGCCTGAATTGCTGTCATTCAGCTTTGTTGGAGAATAATTTAGAAGTTGTGGCTGAGTGAAGAAAAGTTCCCAGTCTATGGCTGAAATCCTTATTCTGAGAATGTAGCTTCCTGTCAAATCTATTTGTAAAAATAAGGGGTACCTGGGTGGCTCAGTCGGTTAAACATCTGACTTCAGCTCTGGTCATGATCTCATGGTTTGTGAGTTCAAGCTCCTTGTTGGGCTCTGTGGTGAGAGCTCAGAGCCTGGATCCTGTTTCAGATTCTGTGTCCTCCCCACCTCCCACCCCCCGCCCCCAGCTCCTCCCTGCTCGTACTCTTTCTCAAAAATAAATAAACATTAAAAAAATTTTAAAAATAAAAGATTAAGACTCAAGTTTGCAAAAACAGAGTGTATGTGGTAGGTTAAGTGCTTTAAAAACGCAAAGCAGGTTCTAGAACGTATTGAACTCTTTCCTTAATTAAGCAAATCCTTTATCCAGCAAAGGACAGGAAGGTCCATGAGTTTCAGGTGATCTTAGTGATTTCCACTATTGGTGGCTCAGCAAGCAAGAAGACCACTTCTTGGCAGACACATGGGTTCCTCTGGGGTTCTGGAAAGGGCAGAAACAGTAGTTGAGAGCAAGCCTGAGATATGGCAGGGAATAACAGCTCTACATAAGAACCAATTCAGGGGTGCCTGGCAGGCTCAGTTGGTGGAGTGTGCAACTCTTGATCTCAGTGCCATGAGTTCAAGCCCCACATTGGGTGTAGAGATTACTTAAAATAAAAAGTCTTAAAAAAACAACAACAACAATTCAGGACTGGTCCCACGTTAAAGCAAAGCACAGATTCCTCCAGGGTAGGGCAGTGAGGGTCTCTGTAACTCCTAAATTCTCTCTCCTTTAGATGGGCTCCCCCTGTACTCCAGCTGTCCCCACTGTCTAGCCTCCTGGGGATGCCACTCACCGTCTTTGAAGACTGCTCTTGCACAAAGTCGCTGTTAACTTCCTAAAGAAACTTTACTAAATGAGAACAAAAGAAGGAAAGACGATAGAAAGTGCAAGCAGCATAACGTTAGACTGTCAAAATGATGTTCTACATTTGTTTCTTTTATTCTACCTTCTGGTTCCAAAGTTTGCTTCATTTCACACACACTGCATGTCTCCCATCCTTTGCATACCCCAGCCTCTCTCCACCTTACCCAAACCTGTCTCCTGGACGTCCTTGACCCTTTAGCGAAAATGACCTCCTCCCTTGCAGCGCTCTGTAGTAGAGCCTCTGGTCTGGGGGGCATGGCCTTGCTCTCTGCCCAGGTCATGGGCCGGCCTCTGGTGGTCGACACACACACACAAAAGGAACTTACTTCTCAGATGACAATCCTGTTTCCTACTCACAAAGGTAGACCTTGTCCAGTTAGATTGCTATGGAAGAATAATATCTCAAACACTAAACAATAACCTCTTCGTTAGACATGGAGTAATGTAATTTTTTAAATAGAAGTGTCATGAGCATAGTGAAGTTTTTTCACTCAATACTTGGTGGTGTGTAATCGCACTCTCATTTTCTGTAAAGGACCTTCTCATAATAAGGTCCCATCGACGGGCCTTGTTGCAACATCATAACATCAACATTTAGCTAGGTAGTTGGGGGGAAGGGGGTGTCCTTTATTGGTGATTTATACATTACTCAGAAGATACAAGTTTTTGGGATTTTGATCAAGAATTCCAAACTCTCAGTAATGCAGTTTTTACAACCTATCACAGACAGCTCCAAAGATAGTGTCAATTCTGTACGTCTTCTTACTATGGGTGTGTTTTCATTGTGCTCCATAAGATTGGAGAGCAAAGGACCAGTTGTTAAGGGCAGTGGGAAAGTGTACCCATTTATGTCTTGCAAAGTCATAGTAGATGGATGTCTGCTAGAACATAAGTAGCATTGGCTTCTGTGAAGCAATAGCATATGGTAACAGTGGAAGATAGTTTGTGATTAAAATATAGCTGGGGCCCATGTAAAAAGCCAGGACTGAGACATGAATGCATTACAAAGAAACTAAAAATGCAGTCTCAGAATATCCACATCAGAGGAGGACATACAAGCAGAAGCAACATTGCAGAAAATCAGATCAGTGATGTAGAGAGTGAATAGCAGAAGGTCTCCCAGAATTTAGAGAAAAAGAACAGAGATTAAGAACAAAAATAGAAAAAAAAAAAAGATCCAATAAAAATTATAGATATTTCTTTTTTTAACTTTTCCTTTATTTTTAAATGTTTATTTTTGAGAGAGAGAGAGAGATAGAATGTGAGCGGGGGTAGGTCAGAGACAGTGGGAGACACAGAATCTAAAGCAGGCTCCAGGCTCTGAGTTGTCAGCACAGAGCCGGATGCAGGGCTCGAACTCACAGACTGCGACATCATGACCTGAGCTGAAGTCAGACACTTAACTGACTGAGCCACCCTGGTGCCCAAGAATTATAGATATTTCTTATTAAAAAGCAATTTGGTTAGAAACAATAATCAAAGAGAAATTGAAGAAAACCTTCCTGAGCTAAAGGCCAAATAGGCCTGTATATTTTGTAATTGATTTTTTCTACACATAAATATTTTCATAAGTATCCTAACAGATAAGGAACTTTAAATAAATTTTTAAAAAATGTTTGTATTTATTTTTTGAGAGACAGAGTGCAAGCAGGGGAAGAGCAGAGAGAGAGGGAGACACAGAATCCGAAGCAGGCTCCAGGCTCTGAGCTGTCAGCACAGAGCCTGATGAGGGACTCAAACTCATGAACGGTGAGATCATGACCTGAGCCAAAGTTGGATGATTAACCAACTAAGCCACCCAGGTGCCCTGATTAGGAACTTTTAAAACGTGACCCACAGTGCCATTATCTCACCTAATTAGACATTCTTTAGTATGTTCTAAGGCCCAATCCAAAACAAATAGACCTTTATATTTTTAAATAAACTTTTTATTTTGAATAATTTTATATTTACAGAAAAGTTGCAGACACAGCATTTCTGTGTGCCCTTTACCCAGTTTCCCCTAATGTTAACACCATCCGTAAACATGATACATTTGTCAAAACTAAGAAATTAGCGGGGCGCCTGGGTGGCTCCGTCGGTTGAGCATCCGACATCGGCTCGGGTCATCATCTCGCAGCTCGTGAGTTCGAGCCCCACGTGGGGCTCTGGGCTGACAGCCCAGAGCCCGGAGCCTGCTTCTGCTTCTGTGTCTCCCTCTCTCTCTGCCCCTAACCCACTCGCATTCTGTCTCTGTCTCTCTCAAAAATAAATAAACGTTAAAAAAAAAATTAAAAAAAAAAAAAACTAAGAACTTAGCATTGGCACAATGACCGTTAACTAAAGACTTTATGAAAATTTTAGTGGCTTTTTCACAAACGTCCTTTCACTGTTCTAGGATCCAATCCAGGATTCCACACTGCACTGGCCTTTATACGTTTATAAAAATGGAACTGCAGTGAGAGATCATACACTAAGCTAGCCATCGGAGCTGCTCAAGTCACTCCTCGTACCTCACACTATCTCATTCCCAACTTCCCTGGCCTTTGATTTTTTAATTCCTCCTAGTTTTTCTCCTCACTCCTCGATCTGATACACACTAGGACCTTAAAACTTCTATCCATAGTGCCTTTGTTCTCTATATGCACTGCACTGTCCAAGGGCC
This sequence comes from Panthera uncia, assembly GCF_023721935.1. Classification (NCBI taxonomy): domain Eukaryota; kingdom Metazoa; phylum Chordata; class Mammalia; order Carnivora; family Felidae; genus Panthera; species Panthera uncia. Next base: position 43,221,963 of record NC_064808.1, on the reverse strand, counting down.
TTGGGTAATGTCCCTCTCAGTTGTCCTGCTCTATTTCTAGCATCCCTCACCCCACACTGCCCCCTGGGTGCACCATCACCCCGGCCCCCCCTGATATGTGGTCAGAAAGCAGTCGTCACAAATTGTCCTGCTGCTGTGTCTTCTGGTTGAAAGACAATGTAGGTCTAGAGAAGTCAAAGGAAAAGTGAAAAATCAAAACCATTTCTGTTTGCACACAGCTTTCAATAGGCCTCCCTGTTCCCTTGACAAGGACTACAACTTTTGAAAATGTTATTATTTCAGCTTCGCAAAAGAACAAAGCTTTTCATGGCTGGGTTTGTGGGGCTTCTCCGTTAGGTACTGACTTGCGGATTCACCACAGCCTGGGATCAGACCCTCAACCTTGCAGGGTTAGGAGCCTACGCTTGTCATCATTCCAGAGGTGATCGCACTTCAGAATGCTCACCCATGCCAGCAAGATCTCTAAGAAATGGACATGAAATCAGAACACCAATTTATTAATTTGTAACGTGCAACATACTGGACAAGCACGAACCCCTCACTCTGCGGACCTGACCAGCCGGCTCCATAGGAGCCGGGTTATCAGTTGGGTGTTGGTGAGTGTGGAACCGGAAATAGTGAGTGAACGAAGATGAAAATGTAATGGCATCGGGCCCTGAAAAATCAAGGCTCTCATTTCCCCAGAAAGGACAGGACGGTCTGGTAGTTGGGCACGTCCCTGGCCTGGCGGGGCACTCTTTGGATAGCACTTCTCTCTGTGCTTCCACATTTAACCAGTCCTTTGGCTCATGTACACATTCAATTCTTGTCTGGGGCCGGGGGTCATCCTAGCCCTTTAAGCTGAGGCTGGTTCTGATCAATTGTATGGGAATCTGTGTTTTAACCCCCAAAGGCTCACTTACTTCCGAGTCCCTAGGGTCCGTGTCCGTGTCTGTGTATGTGTGTCCGTGTGTGTGTGTGTGTGTGTGTGTGTGAGCGTGCAGGTGTGTGTGTGTGCGTGTGTGTGGTACTGTCACGTATGCTTTCTGTGTGCCCTGGAGCGTGGTTTTTCCCTGATTCCCGCACAGTGAGGACGTTATCTGGGGAAGCAGACTCTGAGGTGGAGATCTATGTGCAGCAAGTATCCTGAGGCGTGCTCTTGGCAGTTAAGACCCGTGAAGGAGGAAAGGGCAGAACTGGGCAGATCCAGAAGGGGGACTGACTGTGATGCAGTCACAAGGAAAAATATCAGCCGATTCTTGGAGAGCTCTGAATCTTGGATGGCCTTCTCAATTGTCTCAAACTTGGGGGCAAGACGCTGGGCCTTTAGGCTCCTGCACTGACAGGACACCGGGTGGGTGGTGTAACTCTGGTGAGGCACGACACTCAGCCAGGGAAATGAATGTTTCAGTTCTGGACGTGCCAGACCTGGGCAGCACATCCCAGGATCCCCCGTAGGGAGGAATATCCCTCCCGGTAAAGCGCTGACACCCTGGATTCAGACTCTCTTGAGTTTGAATTCTGACTCAGCCACCTCTTGCTTGAATGATTATTTGACCAGTTCCATTGTCCTCATTTGCAAAATAGATATTACTTACCTCTGAAGTTTTTTGCAAGGGTTCATTGAATAACCCATGTAAAGTGTTTAGGCTAGTAGCAGATACACAGTAAGCACTCAAAAAATGTTAGCCGTTGGCATTATGCTAGTTCCTATATTTTCTGGTCCAGACTTTAAATTCATTCCTTATTTACTTTTATTGCATGTAATGTTCTCAGTTTCTTCAGAACCTCTGAGCATTGAGGGTGTTGATTCTAGGGCCAAGATCTGGTCTGCTGAAAATGACATGGGGGTCAGCCCAGGTATTCAACACTTATAAGCCTACTAACTACTTCTTTTGAGGCCCATGAAATAGAGAGTTGAGTAGTTACCACCTGCCTCATACCTGGGCTGTGCCGGGACCTGGGGTGGGGCAGAAACAAGGCAAGGCTGACAGATGATATTAAGATACTTATAAACCTTATCTCCAAAGTTTGGCTTCTGAGCAAGGCCAAGGGTATTATATTATCTATCATAAGGAGATTTTCCATTTCCCAAGTAGAACCCTGCCAGGCAGTTAAATGACATAGAAAACACGCTGACAGCTTGCTGTGTTCCTGACCCCATTATGCAGCCAGTGTACCAAATATGCCTCCTCTGAAAATAAACAGTTATTCATCAAATTGTCTCTTACTAGCATGGTGTAATTATCTTCCCAAAGTTATGAATGAAATGATAGGTTCCCAACAAAGAGAGCATGATGTAAAGATGGGTTTCGGCAACATTGATTTGTTCCTGGACCTGACTCCCCCGGGCTGCTTTTGCCACTGAACAACGTGTCTCAAACTGGCCAACAGAATTGTGGTAGACCCTGGTTTTCTGACTAAATACTAAATAATAGCACCTCAAATCCCAGTGCTATTTCTAGCAAATACGATCACCATCCTTCCAGTAGCCAAACTAGATAATGTAGATCACCTTGGACTGTTTCCTGATTTGTCATCACCATACCTAATCAATTTCAAATGGCTATAATCGCTATTGTGATCTGTGTCCTAATGTCGATCCCCTCCTACCTTCCATTCTTGATGTCTTTGTAATCTACGTTCAAATGGCCATGAAATGATCTTTAAAATTGCAGTGGGAGAAGCGGGGGGGGGGGGATTCCATGGTGATTATATGATACCAGAATTAACCAGAGATTTAAATGTGGGGTAGAGCAATGGCAAATAAAAAGTAACTATGAGGAAAACAAGGTAGTGGCTATGAGCAGACACATGACCGTGGCTATACACATCAGAAGGAGAGGTTGGTACCATGAAGTAACAGAGGTTTCTTATTGTTTGGAATTCTGCATGTTCTAGGAATGTATTAGAGACTGTCAAACAATTGATGATACAAGCACCTGCTAGAAACAAGTGGTTACCCTTCAGAAAGCAATGGAGAGGCTCCCAGGATCTGAAAAGTGCTTTTCTCTTCCCCTTTCTTTTCTCACAGGTTGGATTTATGAGTATACTCACCGCCCCCCACCCCAGTTAGAGTAGACTTGTTAGCTTTGATTAGAAGATTTAATATCTCTGATATAGTTTCTGTGTTAATTAACTTCCTTTCCATGACCTTGTGTTTAAAGTACTTGCAAAGAATAGGGAAGACACAACTCTGTTTCATATGACAGATATTCCCAAATCTGCTGGGTTTGGAAGTGCTACTCCAGAAAAGTTTTCCTTGAGGAGGTTGCCCTCAAAGACTTGGGGGAGGGGACGCTCATCTGTGTGTTCTGCCATCTTTGTTCCCTATCCACTGTCCTCGTCTTCGTTCTGCCCACAGCCTAATCCATCCTTAACAGAGTCATCTTTTTAAAGGGCACACCTGAGCAAGCCAGTCACTGGGCGATTTCCCCCTCTGCCTACAAATCAAACTCTTAAATAAGGTGTTTAAGTCTCTTCCTTTGAGCTGGCTTCCGCGAGCTTGCTGGCCCCATCTCTGACTCTGCCCTTTCTGGCCTCCGTGAAGCTTCAGGCACCTCCGGAGTTCAGGCACTGAACCTCCATGATGCAGACTATTCGAATGACTTCTCTACACCAAACAAACCACATACTCTTTTGCATTTGTGGTATTACACAACTCCCTTTATTTGAAATATTTTTGTCTCTTCTCTCTGCCTATTAAAACCCAAGTTAGCTTTCCGGGTCAAACCCTATCCTCTCCACGAAAATTTTCTGCATTCTCTCAGTCAGTACCCCACAGAACATCACCACACTCTTTGTTAGACACTAGTTCCTTCCGGCCTCTGTTATGTTCGTTTGAGCGTGCGTTTGTTCATTCCATACATATTTGCCAACGGCCTTCCATGTATCAGGCTCGGCAATCAGGCACAGGAGATAAAATGGGGAGTAGGACTGAAATCTAGACCCTCTTCCCAACAGCGTGGCGTGACGAGGGCCATTGCTCCTGGACCCTACTGGCAGGCATTGTGGGATGGACCGAGACATTCCTGGGCACTGTGATTCAGGAAAGAATAAGTAGGGCTCAGTCCAGCTATCTCACCGTGGTTTTACTGAATGGGTTGTGAGACTGGATGGGAAAACTGAATTGCTTGGGACAATAGAGGGAATTTCGGTGCCTTGACAAAAAGAGGGCAGAAGAAAGAAAATCCTCAGAAAGTAGTTCTTTCTCTAAAGGGAAGAGGCTATACAGAGAAATGAAAATATCCAAAGAACGTTGGCTTAAAGTTGCTGTATGTATGGAATGAAATGAGATCATCCATGGAAAGTACTCAACACCATGCCTCAAACATACTGAGAATCAATAAAATTTAGTTGTCACTGTTGTTATTATTGCCATTGTTACTCTACCCCTTCCTCTGAACCTCTGTGAAATCTTCATTCACATCAACATTGCTTGTCAACCCTTTGGAGCTGGACTTTTGGGGGGAAGGGAAGACTTCAGGAAGATAGGGAAAACTACTAAGTCTGGCCTCACGATGGGCTTCGGGTAAAAAAGTCAAAGGCTGCCCGAAGAGAACAAGTTATTTTTGGGGTATATGCCATTTAATGTATGCTTACCTTGCGCCAGGAACGGGCTCAAGAGCCTGATGTACATTATTTCCTCTAATTCTCAAAAACACCCTCTGATGTAATTACTATTATCATGCTCCATTTTAAAGACGAGGAAACCAAGGCACCAAGAACTCAATGATTTGCTCCAAGTTCTACACTTAGTAAGTGGGTGGAACTGGATTCAAATCCCAAAGCTCCAAAGCTCACCCACTCTACCACCCTCCACTAACCACAAGCCCCTTGAAGGCAGGAAAAGACAGTGTTGAGAGGAAGCACGGCCTCGGACGTTATCCTCATTTTATAAATAAGAGAATTAAGAGTCTGAAAGTGATGTAACATAATCTGTATGTTTTGAAATTAGTTTGGCACTGCAACCTTTACCTTCTGACTCCTACTCGAGTGCTCTTTCCATCATAGGAGGCTGACTGTTCTGTGAGAACAATTCACATGTCATGCACGATTGCTGTTTCCACTCCTGGGCTGATAGGATCACCAAGCCCCAGCCAGGATTAGAGTCTTCTTCGATTCATGACCTATTCTTTTCCAGTCTGGGTTATTCAAAGGTCAGTTGGACTAATGGAGGAGGGCTGCTTTGCAGTCTATGTTCAATTTAAAATGCGTGATGTCTGTCAGGCTTATTATTTTTAAAAGAGAGCTCTCATTGGAGCAGAGATGCTATTTTAGAGATGATGCTGTGATTGGTTTTAGAGAGTAGATCAGATAGGATTCAGAAAGATAGTGTTGAAATTCATGTGGAAAAAATGGGACCTAAATTCTCAAATGAACTCCTGATAAGAACAAAAAGATTCTCTGAAATATTTCACAGTCTTTTGAGGCTATTAAGAAAGTGCCCAGCCAGGACTGAAAAGAGCATTAATGGTTATTTCTTTATGGCGATTGAATTATAGCATCAATCTCCACCTCGCTTGAATCACACGGAAGGAGGTTATTTTAAAAATTAGATAGACGTGTTCTGGTTTAAAAGGTGGCTGGCTAGTAACCCTTGACCCAACCTCTTCCAAAGCCCCGATAAAAGTCTATGAAGAAAGAGAAAATGTCAAAAATGCATTTAAAACCCTGCAGACTGTCACTGACAAAGTGCCGCTAGAATCTGGCACGAATTAACACCAACTTGAATGCCAACAGGATTGGCTCGGGAATGTAGATTCTGCCCCACCCTTGCTCTGATACTAGAAACAAAAGTAAGTCTGCTAGATGGAAAACGATAGTAATACTAGTTAACGCTGTTAAAAGGTGAACGGGTATGTTAAAATTTTTAAGCGTTTATTTGCACTGAGGTCTATTTGAACTAGGAAGTACCGAACAGTAACTGGTTAGGGGCACTCCACGGTCAGGAGCTATGGGCAGGGTACCTATAGACAAGATGGAGAAGCAAAACAAGGAAATTATGTGATTGGCTGTAGCTTAAGCGGTTGCATTATTTGGGAAAGCCTAATTGGCTGTTTGTGATTGGTTGTTCTTATTACCCTTGAGGTATTTACGGGAATTGGCTCCGGCTCAGGTTTTGGTTTGCTTACTAGGCTACCAAGGCCTTAGAGGCACCTCAGTCGAATGGCCTATGGTGTTTGACTCCTTTAACAACACTGAGTGCTGACTACGGGGGAGGTACTGCTCTCAGCATTTTGCATGAACTACATCATCCAACCCTCTTAACAACTTACGCTGTGAAGTGGGGACTATTATTTCTCCCATTTTACAGATGAGGAAACTGAGGCACAAAGAGGCTAAGTGTCTTGTTCAGGGCCGCAAAGAGAGTAAGTGAGCTAAGATTAAAATCCACACACTTTATCCAGTCCCTCTTTCATTGTGTGCCCAGTTCAGAAACGCAGTCTTCCTTTATTTTTTTTTACGGTTTATTCATATATTTTGAGAGAGAGGGAGAGAGAGAGCACATGTGAGCAGGGGAGGGGCAGAGAGAAAGAGAGAGGGAGAGAGAGAACTCCAAGCTGATAGTGTGGAGCCCCGTGTGGTACTCGAACTAATGAACCATGAGATCATGACCCGAGCTGAAATCAAGAGTCAGGACACCTAACCAACTGAACCACCCAGGCACCCCAAGGTCTGTCTTTCTTTCTTTCTTTTTTTTTAAATTTTTTTAAATGTTTATCTATTTTTGAGAGAGAGAGACAGAGCATGAGCGGGGGAGGGGCAGAGAGAGAGGGAGACACAGAATGCGAAGCAGGCTCCAGGCTCTGAGCTGTCAGCACAGAGCCTGACGTGGGGCTCGAACTCACGAACCATGAGATCATGACCTGAGTCCAAGTCGGAGTTTCAACCAACTGAGCCACCCAGGTGCCCCAGGCACCCCAAGGTCTTTCTATCAGAAGTCTAGGCAACCATAATTCCACCATGTCCAGTGATAACAAAGTGTATTGTCATGAAATGCGGTGCTGAATTGCAAAGCATCAAACAAGATAAAGGGAAACAAATGATGACAAACATAAGAAGAAACTGATAGTTTTAGAATTATTTCGGTGACTTCTGTAGAAAAATTAGAAACCCCACAAAACTGGGTTTATAGAGAATTTAAACAATGCATACATATTATAATATATAATATTATAAGCAAAATTATCCCTTTTATTAAAATGTCTGAGAAACATTTACAAAAGCAGATCTTACACTAGACCACAAAGAAAGGTTTAGTAAATCTTAAAAAGTAGAATACATTCTCTGCCTAAAATAAAGTAAATCTAGAAATCAAGAAAGAAGTTCAAGGGTAAGGCCCTCAATCTCATGGAAATGAAAAACACTCTCCTAAAAAGTGATTATTATGAGAGGAAATCAGTGGCAAGATTGAAGGATACTTAGAAAATTGTAAAAAGAGTACTATACCATACTATACTCTTACAAAACTCATGGGATGTTGTCAAAGCTATCCTCCTAGGAAAATTCATAGCATAAAGTGATCTCCTTATTTAACAACAAAATAAAACAAGTAAACTTCCTTCTTGGAATAACTTAGAAAATAAACAGCAAGTTACCTTGAGGTAACTTAAACATGAGGCAGAACAAACATCACTGTGCTATGGATAGATGTTGTGGAGACTGTGGAATGGTTTCCTTACGGTTCCAGTCCTAACCTCATTTTGTCTCATTGTCTCATATAAAAGCTGGAAAGTGAAATAACTAACTTCCTGGGGTCCCTTGTGGTTAGTAGTGGCCATGTGAGAAAAGTGTTACTGCTGAGAGATCAGTGGAGGATGATTGATGGGGCTTCTTGGAACCACTCTTGCTTTTTTTTTTTTTTAATGTTTATTTATTTATTTTGAGAGAGAGAAAGCACAAGTGGGGGAAAGGCAGAGAAAGAGAGGGACAGAGAGATTCCTAAGCAGGCTCCATGCTATCAGTACAGAGTCTGATGTGGGGTTCGAACCCACAAACCATGAGATCATGACCTGAGCCAAAATGAAGAGTCAGACACTTAAGCGACTAAGCCATCCAGGTGCCCCAGACCTCCTCTTGCTTTAATGGTCAAAAGTGGTACAGACAGAGATGATTTAGTGCTTTCCCCCTTCCCAAATCACATTTTCTGTCTTGGGCATACCTCTGATATCTGAGGTCATAATAACCATCTTGTGACCAGGAAGCTGCCAACATGAGGGGAAAAGCCAAAGGGCTGGGTATAGTGAATCTGAAGAGTAGAACGAGGTTGAATCTCTGATGGCACTGGTGAGTAGCTGAGCAATGCCAGCCACTACCCCCTCCGAACTTATTATTATGTTGGAAAAATAAATGCTTATTTGCTTAACCCACAATTAGTTTCATTTTGTGATGCAAGCAGCTGAATACACTTCTAGCTTACATGGTATACAAATCAAAGAAATGATTCTGAAAATAAAAACAAAACTTCTGGCAAATCTAATTTTTAAAAAGAGTGAAGGGCACCTGCGTGGCTCAGTAGGTTGAGCATTGACTCTTGATTTCGGCTCAGGTCATATCTCTTGGTTCGTGGAATCAATCCCTGCAATAAGCTCTGTGCTGTGTGGAGTGTGCTTGGTATTCTCTCTCTGTTCTTCTCTCTCTGTTCCTGTCCCACTTGTGCACGCGCTCTCTCTCTCTCTCTCTCAAAATAAATAAATAAACTTTAAAAAAAGAGTGAAAAGAAAGTAAATAAAATTAAGATTTATACCTAGTGTATCATAATTAGAGAGCAGATTTTAAGAGAGCATCAGGCTTATAAAACTGGCATTTTCCAAGTGGATTTTTTTTTGCTATAGAAACAAATAAATGACAAATAATCACTGTATATTCAGATTTTTTTATTCCCTTCTAATTGTATTAGTCAGGAGCTGGTCAGGAAAATGAAACACTCTGGATATTTCGAGGAGAACGTGATTTAGGAGAGGAAACCATATGCTTAAAAAACTATTGGAAAAACAAACGCACACACAAAACCACTGGAAGAGGCAGAGGAAAAAAGGCTTGGGAAGATGGTTGATGGTGCTCAGGTTTTTGCTAGCTTTCAGAGGATCAGGAAGTTGCTTCTATCTCCCCCCTCTGCAACCTCAAGAACCCAACACCAACCAGTGGTCACAGTTGCCTTTCCTACCAAGTGGGTGTTTCTGACAGGAAAGGCCCTGAGGCCACTGCACAGCAGGAGGAGGAATAACATAGTTTCCTTCTGCCTTCTAAATCTCCCAGTGAGTGCCTTTCATCAACAGACTGTGAGTCAGAACCCTGCCTGCACAGGATTTGGGGAAATGTAGTTCTCAGGTTTCTATCCCCTGAAATGCAGAGAGAGCATAGAAAGAGAAGGAGAATGGTATAAATACCAGCAGCCATCCTGGCATATTTATTTATTTTATTATTATTAAACATTTTATTTAGGAAAACATGAAAAACTCATATTCATTCTCTCTGTGTGTATAGTAATTATATATTTTAAATACTTATATATGTACATGTATATTAATTATGTTTTATATAATTCTATAATAATTACATAATATATAGAATAATTATATATATAATATATAAATATATATGCCCATGAGATTCCCATGCTGTGTGCTCACCATCCCCCCAAATATATTGTATTAAAATTCTAGAAGCAGAGTTCTGTTCAAACAGTTTTATCTACAGATAATTTAATGAAGAGGCTGTTTACAGGAGTGTGATCAAGCATTTAGGAAGTGCTTGTATATTGAGGTATTCCAGACCTGCAATGATGGGAAGCCATTGCCATCCCAATCCTGCAAAGGGACCAAGGGAGTGTGGAGGTTTTTAAGTACATCCACAAATGTTTTGCTACTTCTCCCTTAAAGCAATAGCACTTAATTCTCCTCCACTTGAGTGTGGGCTGGACTTAGTGACTGCCTTCAAATGAATACAATGTGGCAGAAGAGAGGGTGTATGACTTCTGAGACTAAAAGGCATGTGGTTTCCTGCTTGTTCCCTCTCTGGATCACTTGTTCTAGGGGGTGCCAGCTGCCATTTTGTAAGACATTCAAGAAACCCTTTGGAGACGGCCACAGGGTAGGGACCTGAGCCCTCCTGCCAGCAACCACACGTGGGAACTTGGGATCAGATCCTTTAGCTCAGTTAAGCCTTCAGATGAGTGTAGCCCACAGCATCTTGGCTGCAAACTCATGTGAGACCCTGAGCCAGAACCACCTGGCTGAGGGCTACTCCTAGACCCACCCATCAGACACTTCGTGAGATCATAGGGTTTGTTGTTAAATTTGGGGGTGATTTGTTATATGGCAGGAGAGAACTGTACATGGAGAAAAATAATGTCCCAAGAGAATATTTGCATTGTGGAGGAGGGACTCAATGTTCAGTGGGGGCAGCAAGACACGGATCTGCATCTCTTACAGCCCCTGAGTCTCCAATTTTAATGGTGAGGAGATCTGCAGGGGAAATTGATCCCTTTCCCATGGAGCCGAAATGCATCCAGTCCAGGGGTCAGCGAAACTGAAGATGCTGGCCCGCACAGGTGGAGACAGGCTGTTGTCCCAGCAGAGAAGTGACAACACTGAGGGGCATCAGCGCCTCGTGCCCTGTGAGTGCAATGAGAACATGACTCCGGTTTCATTTCTGCATTCCCACTCTCACACCGTTGTCTCTTGTGGCCAAGCTGGCCCAGAATTATGGGGGGGGGGGGGGGGGGGGGGGGGGGTGTGCTGGGGAGGTAATTCTGGAAACAGTAGCAGCTACACTAAGATGATACAATACAAATCCACCGCAGAGTTGCAAAAGGGAAAAAAATAGAAGAACAGCAAAATGAAGTACTAAATCTATCTACCTCAGCTAACGCAGGTGGGGTGCAGGGAAGCAAAGGTAGTTTCACGTTAGAAAAATCTATTAATATATTAACAGCAGTTCAACAATCTCATTGAGAAAAACCGTATAACAATCTCAATAGGTGACGAAAAAGATGTTCAGATAAGATTCAACATTCCTGCCCAATTTTTAAAAATACCCTTAGAAATCTAGGGGAAAAAAGAAACCCCCCTTTCATATACAACATCGTATATTGACAGCCTGTTCCATTCCTAATGTTGACCAGAAATGTTCCCACTAGCCAGGAAGAGATACTGCACGTCTGTATTATTATATAGCGCGGTTCTAGAAATTCCATCTGATGCAATAAGACATCAGGCAGAAATAAAAGGTAAAATTACTGTTATCTGCAGACAATGTGATGATATATCTTTTAAAAAGTGTGAGAGATCAGCTGGGAGCTCTTAACCTTCATTCATAATAAGTCAAATGGTGGCATGCAAGAAAAATGAACAAAATCCAGTAGCTGTCTTCTGCACCAGCAAAACCACTCGGATAACATAATGAGGAACAGAACTCAATCCTAGTAGAAACTAGAAAACATTAAATGCCCCACGACATTGGCATTTTTGAAAAATCCAAATCATTGATTTTGTTGAATGTCTCTTAATTTGGGCTTGTCTGATGCCTCCCCATAATTAGATTCAGGTTATGCATTTTTGGCAGGAATATCTCAGAAGTGGTGTTGCGTCCTTCTCTGTGCCTCCCGTTATGAGGACCACGTCAGTTTGTCCCATTACCAATGATACTAACTTTGATCTCTGTTAATGCGGTGTCTGAAAGGTTTCTCTCCCGCGAAGTTATTACTTTTCCCTTTGTAGTTATTAAGCACCTTGTGGGAATTTGTTTTGAGACCACATAAATATCCTGTTTCTCATTACACTTTCCCTCATTGTCAACTATTTTCCATAGTAATGCTGCCAAGGAGGTGGTGAGATGTACATTTATATGTAGCACTAGAGTGAGTATAAATAGGTCACGTTCTCTGAAAAGCACTTGAAGATCTGTAGGGGGAAGATTAAAAATCGCCAGAGTCTTTGAGGTGATAATCCAACTTCTAGGAATCTATTCTAAGAAATAGCCGAAACGTGGCCCAAGTATTGTTTTAACTTCAGAAATATTTATAATAGTGAAAATTGGGTAACATGATAAATGGCCAAATAAATAAATTATGATAGTTCTAGATAAAGAAATAATATATAATCAATTATGGCATTCTTAAAGGTTAATGAAAAAACACTGTTATTTGAAGATAGGGGTTTTGATCCACATACACAGGATGTGCCTATAGGGTAGTAGTCTTTCATAAATCCCTTTTTATATTATTTTTATCTATTTATTTTTTAATTTTTTTTAACGTTTATTTATTTTTGAGACAGAGAGAGACAGAGCACGAACGGGGGAGAGTCAGAGAGAGAAGGAGACAGAGAATCTGAAACAGGCTCCAGGCTCTGAGCTGTCAGCACAGAGCCCGACGTGGGGTTCGAACTCACAGGGCGTAAGATCATGATCTGAGCCGAAGTTGGATGCTCAACTGACTGAGCCACCCAGGTGCCCCTAATGTTTATTTATTTTTGACAGAGAGAGAAACAGAGCATGAGAGGGGGAGGGGCAGAGAGAGAGGGAGATACAGAATCTGAAACAGGCTCCAGGCTCTGAGCTGTCAGCACAGAGCCCGACACGGGGCTCAAACTCACAGACCGCGAGATCATGACCTGAGCCGAAGTCGGACGCTCAACCGACTGAGTCAACCAGCCACCCCTATTTTTATTTATTTTTTTAATGTTTATTTATTTTTGAGACAGAGAGAGAGAGTGCGAGCGAGGGACGGGCAGAGAGAGAGGGAGACACAGAATCTGAAGCAGGTTCCAGGCTTCGAGCTGTCAGCACAGAGCCCCACCCAGGGCTTGAACTCATGAGCAGTGAGATCATGACCTGAGCCACAGTCCGATGCTTAACCGACTGAGCCACTGAGGCACCCTTCATAAATACCTTTTTAAAAAACCAAAACTTTATAAGAGTATTTGTTTTCAAATACAAGTGATTTTAAGTTCTTTTATATTTGGTTGTATTTCCCCAGTGTACTCAATACATTTAGGCATTCTTTTTATGATTGAAAAAAAAAATCTTAAATGAAAAACACCGCATACAAATTAATTTTCTTGCACATTTTCCTTGTGCAGATTTGTGATCGGTATGTTGTCTCCTCTGGAGTCAGCAACAGAGAGTCAATGGAACAGCTGACGAAGCAGGTGAAATCACTTTGCTATGTTTGGTTGCCACTGAACTAAGACATGTAAGACTGTATGAGTATATCCACCCGGTCAGACCGTTTTATTTATTAACCTCGCAGATTTGATCGGCAATTCACCCAATAGTTAGGCAATATTTTATAATTTACAGTGTACTTTTATATACATTATCTCATTTACTAAATTCTGAACTTACTTAGGTCATCGTAATCCAACTGTGGAGAGAGTCTTGAACGTTTCATTGAAGACTCAAGTCTTTCCTTGCTATGAGCACAATGTGGTAGGAAGGGCATGGGCCTGGGATGCCACAGAGCAGAGTTGTCTTTCTGCTCCTTATCAGTAGTGTGACCTTTGTCCAGTCACTTCGTCTCTCTGTGCTTCATTTTTCTCGTCCTCAAAACAAAGGACTCCTAAGGTTTCATTTAGCTGTGTCGGTCTATGATTCTTATACAATGTGTCAGTTCCTTCCGTGTCCAATTTGCTTGGTTCCTGTGGGTCACTGCAATGTCAACAAACGTCAGCGTGTCTGCAAACATCATCCTGCAAATGTACCTTCACAAGTTCGCACCAGAAGAGGACTGTGTTTTGTTTTGCCCTGGTAGTCATAAGCACCAGGTAAAAATGGCATTTTTACTTCATTTCCCCAGAAACTTTGGACCTCTCCCTAGCGTGGCCCAGTTCTTCAGTGTCAACTCCCTTCCCATCTAACCCCCGCCTCCCTCCGCCCCGGAAGACTGTTGGCCACGCCGCGGCAAAAGAAACTTTATAAATAATTGCACAGCTATTACACATTAAGCAGGAGGGCAAAGCACAGTCCTCTGAGCTCAATAAACAATGTCCCAAATAAACACTTCCCAGTGAGTTGGGAGAAATAGTTGGCAAGGGGAGTTCATGCCCCCAATTCCTCTCAAGGAGACGATGCCTTGAGCAACTGTTTACAAGGATATGCTTTTCAATTGACCCTCACACTAAACCCTGTTCCACCTGATAAGACCTACAGCACTTTTAATAAAATGAGCTCCTTATAGAACAGAGTGTGATTAATTCCTGAGTCGCTTCCTCCGAGGTCTGCTTAGGATAAAGCTTGCCAACCTTGCCAAGTTTTTAAGGCTTCCAGTAGTCTTCATCGAACCAAGATTTGGGAATAGAGCATATTTATTTAGGACCAATCACAGTATGGTTAAAGCCAATTATATCAATTAGCCCACAACAGTCTTGTGAGCTATCTTATCTTCATTTTACCAAATGAGAAACTGTCTCAAATGAAACAAGTTGCCCTGGGTCACACAACTAGACATCTCTGTGTGGCACAATCTATGATCTCTTTACAGTACTGTGGCCATCTAGATCTGAGGAATTCTGGGTAAATTCCAATCCACCTTCATGCTGTTGCTGTACAGCCATTTATTCACTCGACAAACATTTATCAGGTGTCCCCTACGTGTCACCATCTTAGTCTGTTCTGGCTGCTGTAACAAAAGACTACACGCTTAATGGTTTATGTACCACAGCAATTTATGTCTCACAGTTCTGGAGGCCAGAAGTTCAAGATCAGGGTGTGGGCACAGTCAGGTTCTGGTGAGACGGCTCTTCCAGGCTGCAGACTGCCTCCTTCTCAAAGTGTCCTCACATGGCAAAGAGCAGAGCAGAGAGCTCCCTCGTGACTCTTACAAGGTCACTGGTCCCATTGTGGGGCTCCATCCACACAACCTCATCTGATTCTCATTACCTCCCAAAGACCCCACTTCCTAATAATATCACAGTGGTAGGGAGTGGGAGAGGGAGAGCTTCAACATATAAATTTGGCGGTGGGAAGGGGCGGGGGACACAGACATGGAGTTCATAACAGTCAGGAACTGTACTAGGCTCTGGGAATTCGTTATTGAACAGGGAGGAAAAAGTACCTCCATCTGTTGGAGCTTACCTTCGAGGGAGACGTATGAGGAACAGAATGAGCAAGTGAAATACCTAGTGCACGAGGGGTGGCACGTGGTAAGGAGAATGGTGGCCTACACGGACGGGGATCGGTCTGGGACATGGTTCCTGTCTGGGATGTCTGTTAAACATCCAAGTGGAGGGTGAACTGCAGGACACTTGGAAATACGGTCTGGAGTCCAGGGAGAGGTGAAAGAAAACACTTTACTCTGAAAAAGAGTCACAGGAAAATCCTAGAATATCTATCTATCTATCTATCTATCTATCTATATTAGAGATAGAGAGAGAGAGTGAACTGGGGAAAAGGGCAGAGGGAGAGAGAGAGAATCCCAAGCGGAGGGAGGACTTAATCCCACAACCCTAGGCTCACAACCTGAGCCAAAACCGAGAGTCAGAGGCTCAACTGACAGAGCCACCCAGGTGCCCGTGGGGTTTTGGTCTCTTTGTAGTTTGATAGCTCCCAGTCAGCAAAGTCTGAGCCAGTTGGAAACCCTGGAGGTAAGAGAAACAGCAAGTGTTAGGAGACATAAAAGGCACTCGGTCCGGCTGGACAGTGGGACGTTAGGAAAATGGGAAAGGAAGTCGGAGAGCAGTAACCAGAGAAAGGATCCAAAGGGTCACACGGAGCTTGGTTTTGCTCCAGGGAGAAGAAGAAGGCCTTGAACAGGAGAGAGGCAGGAAGGTGAAGACTGGCGGCAGTGAAGTCTGAGCGAGGTGGCCCCCGCAGGGGCCCCGGAGAGCGAGGTCGGCAGCCTTGGCCAAGGCAGAGGCACAAGATGGAGACGATGAGTTGTCTGCTTAGACTTGGTCACTGAATAACAGGGCGCGGAGATTGATCGGACGGAAATGAAGGCTGAGCAAGGGTGAGGAGGGAGTCGGGCTGCCCGGGTTTCTGGCACAGGCACCCAGGTGGGTGACAGCACGCTCTCCAATATTGGGGGGATTCAGGAAGGGAAGCCAGTGTGGGAAGATGAAAGGTGAGGTTAGTTAGTGTCACATGTATTGTGTTAGAGGTGACTGGAAAGTCCAGGTAAACAATCGCGTGTGTAGATTGGAAACTCGTGGGCAAAATTTGAAGTACAGGTATTCGGGACACACACACACACACACACACACACACACACACACACTCCAGAGTGGATGGGGGTCACCCTGGGGTAGTACAGAGCATGCAGAGTGGAGAGGACAGAACTTCCAAGGAACCCTGCATTATTCACATGCGCTCTCTTAATTTATTGTCTTAACAACCCAAAGAGCTCAGTGTTATCTTTTCTTTGTCAAATCCACTTACATGTGACTTCTCCATCTAGTCCACGGGAACATCTAGTGAGTAAAAGCATGTAGACAAAGTTTGTGTACTGTCGTAAAGTCTCTCTTTAATGTTAGAATTATGTAATATCCTATACAGGTTAAAATGAGAAACTCCCCCATTTTTTACAACTTTTGAAGCAAGGATATTTGGGCTGATACTATGGTTTAGACTGAGAGCCAGGAAAGTTACCGACATGGTAAATGTCAGGTTATAGAACCTGAGGAAGTGGAGGTTTTGATACATGAAAATGGTCTTTTGGTCGGGGCGCCTGGGTGGCGCAGTCGGTTAAGCGTCCGACTTCAGCCAGGTCACGATCTCGCGGTCCGTGAGTTCGAGCCCCGCGTCAGGCTCTGGGCTGATGGCTCGGAGCCTGGAGCCTGTTTCCGATTCTGTGTCTCCCTCTCTCTCTGCCCCTCCCCCGTTCATGCTCTGTCTCTCTCTGTCCCAAAAATAAAAAAAAAATGTTGAAAAAAAAAAAAATAAAAAAAAAAAAAAAAAAAAAAGAAAATGGTCTTTTGGTCAATTAATATAAAAAAAAAATAAGAAAATTTCCTCATGTTCCTTCCAGTAATCAGTCAGGAGACATGGTGGTTCTACAAAGAATCATCACACAAGGAGAAATAGCACAAAATGCAAAGTATTTTGTTATTACTTTTTAGTTCCTTTCTTGTAGGAGTTCATGGCAGGAAAGGGAAAATATTTCTATAGAATCTTAAGAAAGCCTTTCCATGTGGGCTGATCCCAAATACATAAAACAGAATAGAAGCTGTTGAAAGGAACTTTTAAAAATAATGGGTAAGCGTGTCTTTTTTCTCTTGAAAAATTGCTACACTGTGTGATTTAAAAACATCTTAAATCCCCCAACAGAAATCCACTAAAATGCAATAATTTCATTGTAGGATGCGCTGAAAATAAGATTTAACCCCGTGACTGCTCACCAAAGTGAGAAAGATTATATGCTAGAATGGTACATGGAGCGGCTTCCATGGTCCGCATAGCTGACTGCCGCAGAGATGCCTCCAGAGCGAGCTGTGTGCCTTCAATGCCATTGTGTAAGTATTCACATTCAGCTGAGCCATGAGATATGGCTCCTACATTTATATAAAGTAGACAAGAAAGCCATTTTCCAAGTTTGTTTCCACAGCAACAGTACTCCACATTGTCTTCTTTCTGTATCTAAACATGATTAAGCTTCAACTAGAGGGTGTGGACTCAAATCCTTGCAAGATAACCAGTTGAGACCGACTTTGGGTGCGAAGTCTCCAGTGGTCATATTCATTCAGCACGCAGTGATTACAAGCCTCCCCTGGGGACCGTGCTAGGGCCCTGGAGATGCAGGGATGGAGAAGACCCAAGGCCTGCCCTCTGGATCGTCAGATACTGGTGAGATAGAGAGCCAGGCAAGGGTAGATACAATGCACACATAATATCACATGTGCTGTAAGAGAGGCATATTTGGAGGATCAGGAGGGAACAACTAACAGCCCAAAGAATTCATGGATATTTTACCTGGATCTTGAATAACTGATGAACTTTCGCCAGAAGAGTAAGAGAGAGAGAACAATGAAGGCAAAGAGAGTTGTATGTGCAAACACACACACACACACACACACACACACACGTAGACATATGAGAACAATGTCACTGAGAAAAGCAATTTGGGGTGGTTAGAAGAGAATCAGAGTGGAGAAGATGGGGAGCATGATATGAGGCTGGCAAAGTGGCTGGGGCTGTCTGGGAAGGACCCTATGTGCCTTACTAAAGTGTGATGTAGACAATGAGGCGTGATCAGATCTTCGTGAGGAGAATAGTCAGATGGGCTGCAGAATAAACAGTGGGAATAATTAGAAGATCTGGGGGAGAGGGACAGAGGTAGAGAGATGCAGCTAAGATCTCCTAGTTTATCTGAAGATTTGGGAATTTGCCGAGACGTCAAAACATACGTGTAGGCTTTGGCTGCTAACAGACCACTTGGCAAAGGTTCATCTTTCTTTCACCTCTTCTCCCTTCCTTCCCAATCTTGTTTAACCCCGGAGTGGGCAGATGAGCTGGAGCTAATCCTTTGCGGGGGTTTTGCAGATGAAGAATTTAGGCCTGACAAGAAAGATCACCAGCCCAAGATTCTACCACTAGTAAGTGGCAGGACTGGCCCTTGGACTCCAGAGGTTGGGTGTGCAGTTATCACACTATGCCACCTCTAACTGTGTGGGAAGTTTGTTGTCAGAATTAAATGAGAGATTTTAATTAAATGTCTCTGGCTGAGATGATGATATAGTTAACCCTTTGATTGATTCCTTATTCCTCTCCCAATATTTGTCCTCCAGGTCTGTGACCTTGACCTGGTCACTCCCCAATTTTCAGGGTCTCACAAAGGCCCTTGAGTTCTGTACGTTCTCTCTTTGTTTTCAATGTTTATTTATCTATTTTGAGAAAGAGAGGAAGCATTCGTGGGGTGAGCAGAGAGAGAGGGAGAGAGAATCCCGAGCAGGCTCCACACTGTCGGTGCAGAGCCCGATGCGGGGCTTGATTTCACAAACCATGAGATCATGACCCGAGCCAAAATCAAGAGTCAGATTCTTAATCAACTGAGCCACCCAGGTGCCCCCTCCCCTCTCTCTTGAACTTAAAGGAGGAGACTCAGACTGAGATTTCAAGACATGAAATTCGGGTGAAGCAGAAGCTTGTGCTCTCTTCTCATAGATCCATGAGAGCTGGACCACACAGGGAACAGCTAAGGGACTATGCAGTCCTTAACCTTAGACCCTGCCTTTCATTTATACTCTCCCTCTGGCTATACTTTCTGCTCTTGGGATCTGAGAGATATCCCCCATCTGCTTCCAATAAGCTCTCTTTTCGGGTTTGTGTCCTTCTGAATGGGTTTCTATTTCTTACCATTAAATATTCCCTGACTCTCTACAACCTTGGACAATGTTCTCATGTGTGAATTTTGCATGTGCTCAATTGTAAACCCCATCAGAGCCAGATTTTTTAAAAATGTTAGGGAGAGTGATCAAATTCATACTGAGCTTCAGCCCTGAAAGTGTATTTCTCTGCTCATAGCTTGTTATGATGTAAAACAGGCTGTTTCTGTTGCCTTTTGGGTGGTTTTTTTTTTTTAAACCTCCAGATAGTTCATACCAAAGATCTCTACAGAACATTTCTCTACTCCTAGTTGGCTTAAAATATTTGACCAGACTTGGTCTAACCATATTGCTGAACATGAGTACTCACTGTAATGACGAATTTTACAAGGGCTGAGAATAACGGTACTGGAGAACATACATGCAGAGTAGGGGGCACCAATAATTTTAGGATTCAGGTCACATATCTGTTTATAATTGTCATAAGTCTGCACATGCACATGCATCCCCCCCCCCCACACACATACACACATAGCAGGATTTTACAGCACAAAAGGCAGTACCTGACTTTTGAAAATATGTCCTTTTTGATTTTGACAGTGAGCTATGCCAGGTGGTCAATTTGAATGACCATTAATCAGTGCAATGGGGTGTCAAAAGAGTCAGGAATCATTAGGAAAGTATTGTCTCTGAAAGGTTTTGCAAGTTTCTAAATTTATTTTTATCTAAAGAGACTCATGAGGCTCCACCGATGGCATATGTGTCCTATTTATTCCATCAGAACCAGGGTGGTCGAGCACAGAGACACCAATAAGGGATGAGCTAAATCGGGCTGGAGGCACCTGCATTCTCAGGGGTCACGGCTAATCGCGGCAAAGGGTCGGTGCAAAGACATCATCTCATCCGAGGGGTGTGTGCAAGGTAGGGGTACCCGAGCAAGGCGAAGGCCCTGAAATATGCCAGGTCTCCGGAGATTGGCACCACCAGGGGACAATTCTGTCTTGGGCAGGCTGGCCGGGTGCTAAAAATGTGCCAGGCTTGACACTGAGTTAGGCCTGTATCTTCAGCAAGGGTCGGCTTTCTACCAAGGAAAAATACCCAGTTTTAAGGGGACATAGCTTAGCTAGTCACCCTCGGGTATCTGAACATTGCTATTAAACTGTAAAACTGTCATAAGAGGAAGCATGAAGATTAATAGATAATATTCTTTAGCACTTTAATTTTGTAGAATTCAAAATATAAGAAAATGAATTCCCTGGCCTCTTGCCAAAGCAGATATAAATAAGTAGCTATCGAGGTTCTAATTTCCTGAGAATTTTAATAAAGAGAAATATTTATGGTTTGAAATCACCTCCAAAATTATGCAGCAAAGAATAGATAGTTTATGACTTCGGAGAACAAAAAGAAACTTGCAAATACTTGATGTTGGCAGATCAATTAAGTGGTAATACAAGCTACATTATAATTTTAATCACCATGAAATTAAAATATGGTAATGAGTGTTAACATGACTTTATCCTTTCAAACTATGATTTAATTTATGGAACTTTTCTTGACTACTTCCTTATTTCCATGGCTATTTTTCTTACTCTGTGTGCTACTTTAGATTATACACTTTCCAATGCATATTATTCAGGACAGCCACCAGTTAAATGAGTGCCTCGTCACTTATCAATTAAGGATCTTGTAGGCTATTCTTGCTCATTTTAATCTAGTTCTTTCTGCTTCCCTGCATAAAATATATGGAAAATTAAAGTAACTCTTTTATTTCTTTCTTTTTCATGTTTATTTATTTATTTATTTTTGAGAGAGAGAGAGACAGAGCAGGAGATGGGCAGAGAAAGAGGGAGAGAGAGAATCCCAAGGAGATTGCACATGGTCAGCACAGAGCTCCCCATGGGGCTCAATCTCACAAACCATGAGATCATGACCTGAGCTGAAATTAAGAGTCGGGTGCTTAACCAACTGAGCCACCCAGGCACCCTGAGGTAACTCTTTTTTTAAGGTCTCTTTCTGGTTTTCAAATTGTTTATTTTTTCCAGTGATGCAAAGACAACCCAAGTGTCAGCCTATCTTCTTCAAGGACAGCTTTCCTCTAACATAGTTGGGGAAAAGGAAGGAGTTGGTTCTCAGCATCCATGTGGCAGCTATTTGGGTCTGGTGCACACCTCCTGCTTCCCCCATCCCTGCTGGAGCTCTGGGTGCTCTCCTTCCTCTCATAGGGTGCCGCCACCCTCATGGATGGATCATGTTGCAAAGACTCTGTTTCCCTTTACTGCTCAAATCTCTAATTCCCAACACCTCCCTGTTGACGCTCCATGCTGGGATGTCCAAAAGTTATCTCAGTAAAGGAGAAGAAAATGTTTAATAGCACACCAAATGTGACTCAATGGTCAATGGGAAAAGAACAACAGAGAAAGGTAAACTCTTCCCAGAGGATCCCACTCTGTCTCCCCAAGGTACCAGTTTACTCCCTTTGTCTTGAGGCCAGCACTCCTCTGTGTCCCCCCAGATGACCCTTCTTCTGCAACTCCCTACATGTAAATGCACACCTGTCCCCTGCACTGTGGGAAACCCCACCCCCCAACTGTCGCTGTCGGTCTAACTCTAGAATCCATTTGTTCTTCCCCATCAGGCAATCCCAGGGTCACTGTAATCCCATTTTCCAAACGCATTTAAAAAAATATGATTTGTTCATCCAAAGCATCATGAAGGAGTGGGGTTGGCTTGGAGTGGGGTGCTGAAGCAAGGCAGTCTTAGGTAGGTGCCTGAGCTGGGACAGCTTTCCTCTAACCTATTTGGGGAAAAGGAACAAGTATGTTCTTGGCATCCACGTCCCAACACTTCTGGGACCAGGTATACTTCCCTGTGCCTGTGATAAACCATGCTCAGACCAAGCAAACATGACTTAGTCGCTGACTCGAGGAAACACCAACTCTTGCAAGGTG
The DNA here is from genome assembly GCF_023721935.1 of Panthera uncia. Lineage (NCBI taxonomy): Eukaryota > Metazoa > Chordata > Mammalia > Carnivora > Felidae > Panthera > Panthera uncia. Next base: position 43,199,774 of record NC_064808.1, on the reverse strand, counting down.
AGGCTGTGAACCAGCTAAACAGTTATCAGAACGAAGGACGTGCTCATCAAAACTCAACTCAAAATCCTAAACTCCCTTTACTCACCAATCTAAAGCTATTATGCCGTAAACTCTACTGAATCCTAACTCCTTCCTTGTCTTGCAAGATTTGCTTTCAGTCACTGCCTGGGCCCTTGTTCCGGGCTTTGGTGGCTCCCTGTCAGCATCCTGGTTTACCTGTCCAGCCTGGTCTCCATCACCCCCAACACTGCGCTTTCTTCCAGAATCCTGAAGAAGTCATCACCACCCCCCAGTATATGCATACACAGCAGGATGTTTCACACCTCCACGGCTTTGTTCACTGTTTTAAGTCCCCTCCCCCTTGCCTTCTTGTTGCTTTGAATAGATTCTCCTCCACTTTTACTGGTCTGAGGGCCCCTTTTCGGGAAGCCTGCCCTGAACCTCATGCCACACAAAGTGGCCATCCTTGTCTTTAGTCAGAGCCCTTCGTGCCCTTATAACATCACCCGGAATGGTCATCTATATGTCCTGCCCTCTCAAGCAGAACTCCGTGAGAACAGAAACTGTCTCGCTGAGCTCTGGGTGCCCTGTATCCGCCCCCCCCCCCCCCCCCCGTCCCCCCAGTCCTCGTTGTTCCTCAGGAATTCACGGCTGGGGGCTGTTGAACTGAACTGGACTGAGCTGCACTTTGCCATCATAACAATGGTGAATATATTTCTCGGTTTATTGTTTGTCTTTCATTTAGGTTGTGTGAGTTTTTGATACAGTGCAGGTTTTAATTTTTATGGAGTTAAATCTGTTGATCTCTGTGTGATTCCTTCTATTGATTTTGAGCTTAAAAAGTCACAAACTGATTTTTATTTTTTAGAAAAAAAAATTTTTTAACGTTTATTTATTTTTGAGACAGAGAGAGACAGAGCATGAACAGGGGAGGGCAGAGAGAGAAGGAGACACAGAATCTGAAACAGGCTCCAGGCTCTGAGCTGTCAGCACAAAGCCTGACGCGGGGCTCGAACTCACGGACCGTGAGATCATGACCTGAGCTGAAGTCGGACACTTAACCGATCAAGCCACCCAGGCGCCCGAACGAACTGATTTTTAAGAAACTCTTCCTGACTTGGCTGAGAAATTCTGCAGCATCCTCCTCCTCACGGGAAATAGGAAAACAGTATAAGGCAGAGGAGAAAAGGAGACATCTTCTCCATCTCTTCTCAGAAATTCAGGGCTCTTTTCTTTTGCTTCTCTGTGAGGGACGGTACATGGGTTAAAAGGCACAGTTATATTTTGTACCTTGGCTTTTCTAATTTTCATCAGTACATGAAGACAGCTGTCTTCAAGCTAAGCAATTCCATTCGTCTTTAGGCCCCCAAAGACAGCCTATTCCTAAATGTTTTCAAGTGACAGAAAAACAACATTTGCTGTTTTACTCTTTTCTCACCTTATTTTCTAACTAAGTATTAATACACCACAGCAATTTACTCAGCAGGCTGTGCTCGCCCAGCTTCATGCTTTGCTGTTGGCTTTTCTCCATCTGAAATGTTGGCTCATCCTCCCAGGACCAGCTGAAATGTTACAGCCTTGATAAGCCCTTTCTCTGATGAGCTCCTTCTCCTAAACCCGTCCCTCCCTTGCAGATACGCGCTTGTATATAACACTACCAAAATGTAAGCAACACAAGGCCACAACCGAAGTCCCATGCATTCCTTTACGCATTTCCTGTTTAAATATTGGCAAAATGTAGCAGGTTCTCTGCCAGGCACAGGAGAGAGTAGTGGACCAGACAGGCCCTGGCTCTGTTCTCATGGAACTTGTATTCTAGCAGGGGAGACAGCCAGCCATTTAACAGCTCGTTCCACATTTGCGAGCTTAGAAAGTGCTACAGAGGAAAAGTGTAGGAAGGTAAGTGAACAGAGGAATGAGTGAAGGGGAGGTCAAGGAAAGCTCGTCTGGGAAGCGATACCTTAAGTTGACATCTGAAGATTGCTGCCGTTAGCTAGGTAGCGTGCGGAGTGGGGGAGGGCACAGCACATAGGGAAGGGAATAGCATCTGCAAAGTTTCTGAACCATGTATTTCCGCAGGGAGGGCTAAGGTGACCACTTGCATACAGAAGGTACTCAACACACACGTATTCTGTAAAGAAAATGGCAACGTACATTAAATGAAATTATTGTGTACAATTCTTTCCAATGTTCTACCATGTTCAACTCCTCCAAGTGGAAGCACCAAGAGTAAAATTAAGAGCTGGAAATTTAGAGAGAGAATATGACAGTGATTAAGAACAGGGCTCTGTTGTCAGACAGGGTCAGGTCTCAGTTCTATTATTTATGCTAGCTGTGCAACCTGGGGCAAGCTGCTTAACTTCTCTGTGCCTTACTTTCTTCATCTGCAAAACAGGATGATGATGATGATGATGATGATGACAATGACGATAAACAATGCCTACCTCATGGGGTAGCTATGGGGATTAAATGATATAAGACATGTGAGGATCTGAGAACATGCAATAAAGATCAGCGCTCATCATTTAGTGAAACCAGCACATAGTTTGCAAGTCTTCGCAGTATCACCACCTAAATAAATAGTTATTTGAGTTTGAATTAATAGTACTAACAGTTGTCAAGAAAAGGCAAAGTGTTATTTTTCTTTTTTGCCTCTGCCTAAGGAATTTCCCTGGTGAGTATGTGTATATATAGCATCATTGGTGAAAAGTAGAGCAAAGAACAAGATTTCCAAGTGATCAGATTATATTTCAGTCTCAGTCATAATTACACACCTTCACAGCTACTCTCATGAATTGCAAGCCTCATTTCTCCTCTGTTTTTACTTTTAAATACCTGCAGGTCTTGGAATCCTGTTGGCAATCTTCTATAACTTTTCAAACTGGGGCAGCTTAATTAGAATCCTGACTTCACTCCTTTCCATCAGCAATTTGCTTAAGTTTTGAAAAACATCATTAAAACAAAGGATGCAGTGAGTATGCCAGAACATCGAGCTTATTTGTTTCTGAGACAAGATCGTGAGGAGGGAAGTGACTTGCAAATGATTAATAGACTTGGTATTTGGGCTTTGCAGCCTTGATTTCCAGCCTTGGAGCTTGCACTTAATTTTGAGAAAGACCAGCCTGTTGCTGCAGCTTGCATTTCTGTATTGGATCGACCAGCCCACTAGCCTTTCGTCCTGCCCAGCAGAGCTAGACAGGAGGCAAAATTAAAAGGAAACATTTGAAGGGCAACTGGACTAGAACAGAAGACTAACCATGAATTAATTTTTTTCCACTTCATCTTGAACAACGACAGGCAGTTGGTCTTTTCATCCCCCCGTGTTCAGCCTTGGCAAGGATGTGTGTTGTGCAGGTGGCTGAGGCTCCCCGAGTCAGTGTGAGGGCAGAGTGAGAAATCTGGGAAGATCGTGAACTCACTGGTGTTGAGCTTCTGATTTGGAAACACATCACTTTCTTTTTTTTTTTTTTTTTTTTTTTTTTGGTGATAGCTTTATTAAGGTAGAATTCACATATTCCATATTTCACCCATTTGAAGTGTATAGCTCAATAGTTCTGTCTTTTCATAGAGTTGTGCAACTATCACCACAATGAATTTTAGAACATTTTTATTACCCCCCAAAGAAACCCAATACCCTTTAGTTACCTCTGTCCCCGATATACACTCATCTACCTATTTACTTTCTGTCTCTATAGGTTTGCCTTTTCTGGACACTTCATATAAATGGAATTTTATAGTATGTGGTCTTTCGTGACTGGGTTTTTCACCTAGCATGATGTTTTCAAGGTTTGTTCATTCATATAGTAGCATTTATTAGCACTTCGGTCCTTTTTACGGCTGAGTAATATTCCATTTTGTGGCTATACCACCTTTTGTTTATTCATCCATCCATTGATAGGGACGGCTGGGTTGTTTCCACCTTTTGGCTATTACGAGTAATGCTTCAATAACAATCACGCACAAGGTCTTGTGTGGACACGTGCTTTCATTTCTCATGAGTACCTACCCAGGAGGCAAATGGCTGGATCAAATTTTCCTGCTTTTTTAACTCAAACACAAACCTTACACCAGATTAAATGAAATGACAGCATTTTGTAAGTAATAGAGCACTTATAAATTTTAATTATAACTGGCTTCTAGAATATTTAATCTCCCAATTTATCCCAATAATGTTGAATCGATTTCTATTATGTGCTTTGCTCTATGCTGTGAGCCCCCTAAGATGAGCCCCCTAATCTAGGGCTTGTAATTTATAAAAATAACTAACTTATACTGGATCTTTACTTTGTGCCAAGCACGAGTCTAAATGTTTTATCTGTATTAAATCCTTGACTACCACCACCACTGTATGAGGTAGGTACTATGGTTACCCTTATTTTATACAGAACTTCTGTAACCTGCCCAAGGCCATGCGGGTGCCAAGGGGCAAAACTGGGTGGTCTTTAGCAACTTACCATTCTTCCATGCTGCTTCTCTAGCAATAGTAATATGCAAGACTTAAGTGTCATCTGAAGTTAGACATCCTAGGTTTGAATGCTGCCTCCCCCATTTACAATGTGACCTTGGGCAAAAGAATCACACTTTTTAAGCCTCAAATGCCTAATCTGTAAAGAGAACCTAATCCAATGACCTACTTCATAGAGTGGCTGTAAGCATGAAGTGAAATAAACATATACCAGGTGTTTGACATGCAGTTACTGTTCAATAAATATCACCTCTTGTTATTACTCATAATAAACTCTATAAGCGAAACATTACAAGGGCATGTGATATATAAGGACTGCCAAATGTTGCAACTTGTCTCTGCAAGAAAGGAAAAAAAGTCAGGCTAAACCAGAGAAGCTAAGCTGTTTGCCTCCCTTTACCCGAATTCTGTCCATTGATATTAACAACCGGAGTCTTAAAAGCGGGCTTCAGCTTATCTCTCCTTTTTCCATCTCCATATGTTGCTGGAGAGCCTAATGCAGGGTCGCTATTTGTATTCTGTAAGTGTTCCTTGTCTCATCAAGAAAGGGGCCCATCCAGGCTTGTTTTCGGGTGGGTTGGGAACCTTACACCCAGGAGATCAGGGCAGCAGCAAGGAATCACCCCAGGCATCCATGGAGGTGTCAGCCAGGCAAGATCCATTCCTCTGCAGGCTCCTGCCAGGAGGGAAAAAAAAAAAAGGCTATATGCCATTATGCAAGGGAAGAGCTTATAGAAATGTGTGATGCCTTTAAACAGAAATGCATTCTGTCCTCAGTATCTTGGGGGAGTTGCTGTTGCATTGGGATCAGGCTGACATGGGATTGGGGAGGCTCAGGGTGTGGTGTGACTTGTCACACTAAGTACACTTGTCTCCCACGGCAACGGGTTACTGGGCAGCAGGAGACAGCAGGGCTGGGAAAAGCATTCAGGGGAATGGTCAACAGGGAGCCCTTCTTTGCATATTTATCCGGCCCCAGATTTGGCTGATGGTTTCAGAATGTGTTAAGTGGCCATCAGCATTCCCTGCTGTTCTTGCGTACAAGGTTGCTCAGGAGGGAAGAAGAATCAAGACTGGCTTCCTGGTACTTGTTACAGGAAAGTCAGACATCCAGGGAGCCCAGCCATGGAGAAGGCAAAGTCCAAAATATGTATGAGTTTATGGATACACACATACAAATACACACCACACTGACTCTCTTAAGGATCCCTCACACTCACATCGTTAATGCTTAATAAATATTTATTCCCTCTCTCCTCACTGCCTCTAAAGAACCGCTCTTAGAGATCTATATGTATCATAATTATTTGCTTTCATCTGTCTCCGCCCATCAGATTGTGGATTTTGTGGGGGGACAGAGACTATGTGTTCTTCTCTTAATATTCCCATGACCTAGCACAGAATCCAGACCATAGTATGTGCCAAAAAAAAAAAAAAAAAAAAAAAAGAAAGAAAGAAGAAGAAAAGAAAAGTAAAAAGAAAAATCCTAACTGAATAGCATGTTAGAGGTGTATGTAACCTTCTGGCTGGAATTCTATTTAATTAAATTACCACATCAAGCCTGTGTGGGAGGTTTTATTGTTCCTATTTTAACAGATGAGGAAACTGAGGTTCAAAAAGGTTAAGCAACCTGCCCAAGGTCATATGGTTGGTGGAGCTGGAATTGAATTTCAAGCTGAGCATCTGATGGGTGATTAAGACTCACATAAAAATCAATCAACCTATTATCACATTAAGACACTAACTAGGATGACTGAAAGAAAATGCCTGAAGCTTCCAGGAAATTCAATATCATCAAAGAGCTTACATTAATTGCCTTCAGACCCCTGGCACTGAGCTAAGTGCTATAAGAGATAATCCGCACAGGTGGCCTGGCTCTCTGGTGGATTTTTTTTAATAAAAAAACTATACATAGAATATAATTATGTATAACAGGAAGATTAGCACCACCATGAACTTGAGCCAATCTGAATATGGATCAGTTGGATGAGAGCTCCCTGAGAACAAGGACTGGATCTTTTTAGTCACTGTAGTCCCAGTGTCTTGCACAAGCTGGGCACAAAGTTGGCACCCATTAAGTACCGCTGAAATGAATTCCATTTGAAGATAAAGGCCATGTAACTATTGGATCCGAAACACAAAATGTTCATCAGTAGGATCAGAGTTGAAGGGCAGGCATCTCTCCCGGCTGGCCTCCCCACTTCTGCACCAGGTCTCCCCTGTAGGGCGTTCACTTCACTGGGCTTGAAATGAAAGCCACAAAAATATCATCTTAAGTGGAGTGTTCTGAAGGTTAGCGCTGGAGCTCTGGCCAGAGGCATAGATAGATGGGGGAACCCAAGGACCAGAGGAGTGAAAGAGTAGTTCATCACAGCATTAAGACCATGTCTTCCCCTCCACCCTGGGGGCAGACTAGGGGTGCAGAGAAAGCACCAGAGAGGTGAGCAGAAGATAGGTTTGGAGGTAGCAGAGCCTGGAGGGGGGGGGGGGCAACTTAGAGTCCAAGGAACAGCACTGGGAGGCTGACACCAAGCCCTGGGATATGGGGCTGCCACTGGGCCAAGCACTTCTGCATATGGGATTGGTTGTGGGGGCAAGGTGGGAACAGAGCAGGCCGGAGGGGGGCCTGGGTCCCTCGCTGTGCCCCAGAGGACTGGTACAGAGGTGAGGAGGTGGGCTAGGAAAGGCATGCACATTCTGTAAGGTGTACCATGTGCTTGGGGGCGGGCCTTGGAGGGGGTGGGGTAGGCGTACTAGAGAATATGGGAGAGTACCGTGGGAATAGAGGCAAGAGGAGGCTCCAGGAGTTCACAGGGTAGAGAGGAAGCCACGAGTAATTTCAGGTAACAAGTGGGAAAAATAAAGATGGAATAAAGTATTACAATAAGTTTTAAAGGGTGGATGAAGAAAGTTACTGAAAGCTAGTATGTGCTAGTATGGGGAGAGATTTGGGTTCAGATTTTAACTCTGTCACTTACAAGGTGACATAAGTCACATAGCTCTCTAGGCTTCTGTAAAATGGGTAGAACACCTCATATTGCCTCATCTTTCAAATGGGTAGAACACCAACCCCACAAGGTTTTGTCAGGATTAAAATGAGACACGTGTCTCAATGAGACACATGGCCTGGCATAGTAACACTCACTGAATATTAGTTCTTCAACTCCCACTTGCCAAGGGCTTTTGTCTTTGCTACTTAATTCTTACATACTTTCTGTTAGCCAGTTATTTTTATCCTGACTTAAAAAATGAGAAAATTAAATCTCGAGGTATTTAACTAACATAGGTAGTACACAGCAAATCTAGGACTCATTCCCACACGTGCCTAGTTTTATACCCTCTACTCCACTCACTATCCTGCTGCTTTATTAGCATAAATATATTAATATGTACCTCTGGGGGGCGCCTGGGTGGCTCAGTCGGTTAAACGTCCGACTTCGGCTCAGGTCATGATCTCGCGGTCCGTGAGTTCGAGCCCCGCATCGGGCTCTGTGCTGACAGCTCAGAGCCTGGAGCCTGTTTCAGATTCTGTGTCTCCCTCTTTCTCTGACCCTCCCCTGTTCATGCTCTCTCTCTCTCTGTCTCAAAAATAAATAAACGTTAAAAAAAAAAAAAAAACTTAAAAAAAAAAATAATATGTACCTCTGGAAACTGCCTAGGTTAGTACTTGGATAATAAGAATTAAAGTTATAAGAATTATAAGTACACTATTATATCATATGTTATTAAGTATTTATAATTATTATATTTATAGCAATTCTGTGGTTTTGATTGTTATATTTATAGCAGTTATGATGCATTTTTAATTATATTTATGGCAATTGTGTATTTATAATAATTATTGTAATGGTTAGGCACTAAAGTAGGTACTTTTCATACATTGGCTTATTTAATCTTTTTTTTTTAAGCTTATCTATTTACTTTGAGAGAGAGAGAGAGACCGAGAGAGCAAGTGGGGGAGGAGCCAAGAGAGGCAGAGAGAGAGTCACTAGCAGGCTCTATATCCTCAACACAGAGCCCGATGTGGAGCTCAAACTCAGGAACCGTGAGATTGTGACCTGAGCTGAAATCTAGGGTCAGATGCATAACCGAGCCACCTAGGCATCCTGAGCTCATTTAATCTTTGTAATAATCCCAGGGGCGCCTGCGTGGCTGAGTCAGTTAAGCGTCTGACTTTTGATTTCGGCTCAGGTCATGATCTCATGGTCCATGGGATCAAGCCCTGAGTCAGGCTCTGCAGTGACAGTACTGAGCCTGCTTGGGATTCTCTCTCTGTCTTTCTGCTCCTCCCCCACTCTCACACACAGGCTCATGGGCAGGCTCTCTTTCTCGATCTCTCTCTCTCAAAATAAATAAATTAACTTAAAAATGTAATCTTTATAATAATCCTGTGAATCAGGAACTATTAATATCTCACTTTCCCAGTTGGAATGAAGTGATTTGCCCAAGATTAAAGATCTATTAATTGGTAGAGTTGTGTTTTGAATGGGAGACATGGGCACAGGGGGTGGGGCTTGACTCCAGATTCACATATTTTATACTTGTCCAACTTGTTTAACTTCCGTGCAGAAGTTTTTCTCTTTCTCCAATTTTTCCTTTTTCCTATTTCTCACCTTTTTTCTTTCTTCTCGTTGTTGGCGCAAGAGTAATTCTCCCCCATTTCCACGATCAGGTTCCGAAGTCACCCAAACCTCTAGAAGGGGGCACAAATCTGAATAAATGGCGTTTAACCTGACTAATAAGCAAAGAAATGCAAATGCAAATGGCATTAACGCAGGCAACAAATTGCAAACGAGAAAACCCAAGTCCACAGGGAAGCAGGTCCCATCTCCTGTGACTGTGAATTTGTGCAGCCCTTTTGGCACAAATTCGCATTAGGTAGTAAAAGGCACAAAAGGGCAATTTCATTTAGCAGTCATTTACTCATTTAACATACAGCAATACAGCACGTTGGGAATTTATTATAACGCCATGAAGGAAATTACTTTCTTCTCATGGGAATTGCACTTAAGAAGGGGTTGAGTGTTACTATTTACTTTTCCCCCAACCATCTGTCATTTGGGGGACTCCTCTGGGACCAGCTGGGAGAGGCCAGCTTCAGGGTTATGTTCATTACCCTGGCCCCCCCGGATTCTGAGTCTACAGAGGGAACCCAGGTGGAGTCAGGGGCTCCTTTATCCACCACGGATGCCACTTGAGTGAAAGGTAGTCTCTTCCTGATGTGGTCAGGCAGCATAAGAAACTCCAGCTTCCTTATTTTTTTTTTTTTATTGAGCTATAATTTTTTTTTATTGTTTTTTCAACTTTACTGAGATTTAATTGACATATAACGTTGTGTAAGTTTAAGGTGCACCACACGTTGAGTTGATGCACTTAGATACTGCAAAATGATTACTGCTGGCTTCCTTGTTAAAGGACTTCAGAGCTCTCCCAGATAGAAGAGCCTGACTTTGTCACAATGATTTACACCCCATCATGGCTTCTTGCCGACCTGTCACGCCTGCCTCAGGAATACTGGTTTCTCCTTAACAACCTTACTCCATTCTGAGTGTCACTCCTGGAGGGAGGGACCACAGCACTGTGCCAGCATTTAGATCCAAAGATCCTTTCATCGCCCCAGCTGGATCCCACCACTTCCCAGCAGCCTGGAGGTCCTGAACAAATGAATCTGTGGTCATGACCTTGCCCTGTAGCCTCCCCGGATCTGGTCAGCTCGTCCCGATGCCCTCCAGGTCCTGGGCAGCCACACTTTTGAGTCTGTGTTGTGTCAGCCCTGCCTGAGGCCAGGGCAGGGGGCACTGAAGGTGTCAGAGGGCACGGGAGCTGAGCATTCTTCGGCACCTCCATTGCCTGCTATTGATTTTCTCCCGCCCTTGCTCTTCTGTTGCCCTATAAAGAAGCCAAAGTAGTAAAGCTGTCAGGACGTTTTCCAAAAGAAAGATGTGCTAAATGGAAACGTTTGTTAGTGCCTCTTAAACAAAGAGAGACAGCGTGGCTCGGCAGGAGCCGCTGGCATTGCCGTGGGCTGCAAGTGGAGATGGGTCTGGAGAGAGAGCAGCACTGTCAGGGGCGCGGCTGCTGATGTTCCTACAGTTGAGGGGAGCGTTACAGGCTAATCGTCTCCCCCCGCCAGGGCAGAAACACGGCTCACACTGGAGCTGCTGAGCCGCTTCACTTTCCCAAAATGAGGCTGAGCCTTGGAATGTCAGGGAGTCCCACAAATCAGGGTAATTCAAAGTCTCTGTGCCTCCTTGGGTTGCATCCCCAGTCCAGAAAAGAGAGAAGGCTCAGAGAACTGGAGGTATTTATAACTTACGGTATCTGTGCATCAGGAGCGACACCATTGTCCCCCTGCATCAGTTGCAGGATATTTGCCATGACACGCTGAGACCAACAGTCATCTCTGCCATTGACTGGCTCTGGGATCTCAGCCAAGGTACATAAGCATTCTGAGCCTCAGTTTCCTCGTCTTTCAAAATGGAGATGCTTATACCTACTTTCAGGGCTACTGGAAGCATAAATGCCAAACTGTACTAAAAAATCAAGTCTAACGTCTTGCACATATATGTTCAATAAATGGTTCCTTTGACTCTTTTTCTATCATTGGCCAGAGCCCTCAACCCAGTCTCTGCGTGGCCTTTTATGTCTTGACAGGGTGTTATGGATCTATTCTAGGACTTGGTGTCTTCCTGGGTTAATAAAACCCCTCTAATGGCTAAAAAAGCATTCTTGTACCAGAGTATGAGGCAGAATACTACATGGATTAAAGCAGGAGATTGACATTATTAACAATGACCTCAGACAAGTGATATCATTTAGTTGCTCATTTGCACCACAACGCAGTGTTTATAAAAGTGCTTAGTATGGTGCCTGGTCCAAGTGTGTGGTAGGCAGAATTCTAGGATGGCCCCCAAGATTCCCTGGTATGCATGTCCCATATAATTCCCTCCTCTGGAATGTGCGTGTGGCTTGTGAATATGACGGATTTCACTCTAATAACTTCTATGGCAAAAGTAGAGGGATTTTGCAGATGTAATTAAGATCCCAACTTCATCGATTTTGAGTTAATCATAAGGGACATTATCCTGGGTGGGTCTGCCTCAAGTAAATGAAAGTTCCTCCTGCTGGCTTTGAAGATGCGATACACTACGAGTTCTATAGCGTCTAGAAAACGAACTCTGCCAATAACCACATGAACTTGGACAAGAACCCTGAGCCTTAGATAAGACCAAAGCCCTTGCTTGCAGTCTGTGCGACCCTGAGCAGAGGACCCAGCTAAGCTGTGCTCAGACTCCTTACCATGGAAACTCTGAGATAAGCAACATCGGAAGCAGTAACATTTGTGGCAATTTATTATGCAGCAATTGAAATCTAATACAAATTGTAGACATTTTAAAAAATTACCATTAGTAGTGAAAAAATAGAACAGAATCCTTCAGATGGGGCTCTGTCTTCATGGCCCAGGAGAAGGACCATGGAGACCAAGATATTAATTTTTCTGGAAAATGCTACCCCAAAAAATAAAACTCCATTCCCTTGATTCCAGTACCTTGCTCTGGGTAAACACCCACATGCAACCCAACAAAGTACATCCTAGGAGTAAGCATTTTAAAGGAGCACTCCTGGGGCACCTGAGTGGCTCAGTCAGTTAAGCGTCCAACTTAGGCTCAGGTCATGATCTCTCACTCCAAGAGTTTGAGCCCCTCCTCGGGCTCTGTGCTGACAACTCAGAGCCTAGAGCCTGCTTCAGATTCTGTGTCCCCCTCTCTTTCTACCCCTCCCCTGCTCGCATTCTGTATCTGTCTCAAAAATAAGTAAACAGTAAAATAAATGTAAAGGAGCACTACTGGGTGGAGGAAGTGAGGGCTTGATTCTGGACCCTTGTAGTTGATGTCAACCTAAATAAGGAGGTAACATGAGGCACGCTCAAATGAGCAGACATTGAGCTTATTCAGGAAGAGCCAGAGGAATTGCAATTCAGGAAATGCAAGCTGTAGGCAGGTCCGCTGAAAGTTTGGGGCAGGCTGCATTTATGGGCCAGGAGTCCAAGGAGGGGGAAGTCCCCCCAGAGTCCAAGCAGTAAGTTCATTGGCTTGAAGATGGAGAAGGGTTCTTGGTGGATGTTCATTGGTCAGGAGATAAATCTTTGTCTTCTGTAAATCAGGTATTGAAGAGAAATAAATCAGTCTCTCAGTTCTTACGTCCTATCCTTCTGAGGGACCATTTGTGAGATGCTCCAGTTTCTATCCTCCAGTTCCATTTTAGATCGAAATCCTTTCACGATGGAAAAAAGAAGCAAATGTACTGGGATGATTTTCTGAAATATGAGCACATCCCCTCCTTCCATTCCCAAAAGTGGACCTTCCCTGGCTCAAATTAAAGCTTTCTTAGTTCCTTGCCTCGGGAGTGGAATGATCCCCGGAGAGGGAGAGAACAGAAGCTTTTCTGCTCTTGGTTTTCAGAAAGCCAGTCCTCAGGGGCAACAGAGACCTCTGGGCTTGAATAGTAGTTTAGGAAACAACCAGGGGAGTAAGAGCCAGGCTATACTTACTTCCAACTCGAAGAGTCTCTGGGGTGGGGGGGGGGTGGGGAGCCACCAGGAAAGGGATAAGTGCATTAACATTGGGAATCTCTGAAGAAGAGGCTTGTTGGTCCTTCTATCAGGCTGAGCTCAGGACAGATGCTCCAGAAAAGTTGGAGAATATGGAAAGATGAAAGACCCTTGTCTTGCTTCCTGTGTGGCACCCAAAAGAGAGCAAGACCTCAGAAAATAAATAACTACATAGTGAGTGGAGAGAACCTTCAGCAGCCCCATGGAGATTCCCACAGCTTAGTGGAGCATAACAGTACAATAACTGTGTGTACCACAGAGGGCAGCAAAGTAGCTGAGAAGTAGCCAGACTTCAAGGGGACTCTGTGGACCCTTGATAGAAGGGCCAGAGCATTCCACAGATGTCAGGAATAGATGACAACTTAGGGCGGATAATGTTTCCCCAACCCTGGAACTTGGATTGGACTTCCAGAAAGCAGAAGAAGAGAATCAACTAAAAATTAAATTTAAATTTCTACCACGCAGCAAGAAGGGGTGGGGTGGGGGGGGAGCGCTTTCAATAAAATTTGTACTGAGTTTAATCAAACTGAGTTTTGCAACAGATTTACAACCATTGAACAACTAGCCTACTTCTGGGAGATCCAGTGAGAAACAAAGAATAGCTTTCCAAGAGGAGACTAGTAGATCCTGACAGAAATGGCCCCAGGGAATTATGCTTCCCTTACCCCCACCTCATTTTATGCCCTCCCCAATTGCCTCTTTGTAACCTGCTTACACTGATGGAATGTTAGTGAACATGAGACAAACTGAGGCTTGAGCTTGTACATGGCTGCTCGCCATACCTCTTGCTGCTTTGGGGTCCCTTCTACCAGGTGAAGAGTCCAGGCTAGCCTTCTGGAGATACGTTGCCCAGCCAACAGCCAGCACCAACATGTGAAGGAAGCCATTTCAGATCATCCGGTCACAGAACATTGCCACCAAATGACTTTAGCTGCAGTAGTCATCATTACTAATCTGCTGACCCACAGAATCACGAGTAATTAAAATGATGGCTGATCTAGATTGGTGTATTATGTGGCGGTTTTGTTATACAACGAAAAATCACCAATATAAGAGCACTCAGGGGTAACACCCCAGTGAGACACGTGAAACTGAGCTCCATTCAGGATAACTCAGGACAAAATTAATTAGCCAATGAAGTGACTTAACTGCACGCTTTGAACCAGGAGCCTAGCTTTCATCTGATTTCCCACACTGGCTCTGTGAAGTGAGATTTATTATAGGTGAGATAACTCAGGCCAGAAAAGTTGTGATAAAGCTTCTGGTTTTCCACTGAGTCCAATTTGTGTTCTAATAATGTACCTGTAACTCTTACAATACATGGTAACATGTACCATGAGGGCAGAACCATACGCCTGTATGGGACCCAACGTGCCTAACAGGTAAGGCCTTTTTCCTTTCTTGTTCTCTGGAAGACCCAGACCCAACCCTGCAGCCTACCTACCACAGGCCCTTTCTCCCCCAGCAAACAGAAGAGTTAGAGGAGAGAAGGAGGGAGGCAGAGAGCCCTGAGTGAGAGTTAAAAATCACCATGGAGCTCAGTGGTCTCACACGAGACAAAAGCATTCATTTTCCTTCTATTTGGACAGCTGAGACTGGCCCCCTTCTCGCCCCAGCACGCATGCCAGGAGACCCAGGCTGAATCCTAATGCCAGGCGGCAAGAGGGGGCTTCTCGGAAGATTCTCAACAGCAAATAGGTGAAGACTCTCCAGTGACCCAATACTGTCTTCCAAGAATACTTTTAAAAACTTCTGGCTGTCTTTTCTATCACTCCTGACTTTTTTTTTCCCATCAGACTCAGAGAGCTGAGTGCTATAAAAGCCGAATATGTGCTGAGAAAGGAGGGGAGGAAAAGTCTCTGAATTCACTGAATTCACAGGGTTTTAGATTGAGAGATTCTCCAGGGCTTTGTAAACCATAAAAAGGAAGCAGATCTCTGTCAAGAGGCCCTTTCTCCAGAGCAGCTCTAACCCAGCCTGTTTGCCCTTGGAAGATGCCGTAGCCTCTAAGGCATCCAGACACCATGAGTTAGCACATGGTATCTAACTATTCTCCTTCTGGAAATGCTGCCTCTTCCTTATCCTAAACTAAAAGAAGGGGTTTCCTAGGCAGAATGTGATGGAGAGTCCTAGCTCTCCGACTGACGGGGGATCACCTTGGGCCTGAGCCCCCTCGTCTGTAAAACGCAGATAACAATCCATGCCTTGCTGTGTAGTTGTGAAGATGACAGTTGTGGAGTGATAGGTCTCCTGGCTCAGCCTCTGCACATCTTGTGTCCTCCTGGCACCGGCACTCACAGTAGGCAGTCAATGAACATCAATTCCTCTTAGTATTTCTACATGTGTATTTATTGGAGTGGTGAATGGCCAACAGATTATCATTTTTATTTGGGTCCAAAAGGCAGGAGCTCTTTATTATGTTTAGAGAAGATGTAAACTCTTTGTTCTGCATTTCTAAAGAAAAAGAAAGAGAAAAAAAAAAGAAAAAGAAATCTATCTTTCCAAAGCTCCTTGGGTCCTCTGCTAACATGAAAAATCCAAATATCCAATCAACCTCTCTGATATACACTCAGTTGATTGCCTCCCCAGCACCCATCTCTCCCTCACTGCTACCTCCTTTTCGCTTCCTCCTGCCTTTTAGAACCCTGATTTCATACAGATATTCATGCTCCTCCCCAGCCATGTGCTTCAAGGAAAGTAGCCCCTGCCCCAGCTCCAGGGGAAGATTTGGACTGGTCTAAGCCAGGGTTTCTCAACCTCAGCACTAGTGATATTTTGAATGAGATGCTTCTTTCTTGCGGTAGAGGCTGTCCTGTGCATCCTAAGATGGCTTTGCAGTGTTCTTGGCTTCTACCAACAGGAGTGCAATTGGTGCTCCCTTCCCCCATCGTGACAGTCAAATATGTCTCAAGACTTTGCCTGATGTGTGTGGGGGGGGGGGGAGGGGGGGGCAAAGTCACCCCAGTGGGGAACAGTGGTCTAAGCTGATCATAGTGGCCCCACTATCCCTGCCATTGATTAATTTAGACATTGGTATGTGATATATTTCTGGCCAATAGAACTGAGGGGGAATTTGCTGATGCTTTTGAAAGAGGTTTTCTCACTCTTGAAAACGGACTCAGGGAGTAGACAACTCCTTTTCTTTCTATTGGAAATGTTTTGGTCTGGTCATAATGACCAGAAGTATAGCAGCCACCTTGCAACCATGAAAAACTAGGCTGAAGACAAAGCCTACTCACCAAAAGATAGACTGAACCTGAATCCTGGATATGCCAATGAGCCACTGAGTTAACCACGCCTAGAACTCACTCACTGCTATGTGTGATCATTCATTTCTTCATTCAAAACATATTTACTGGATGCCCACTGTGCACCAGCTAGTTTCCTAGAAACTGGAGCCAGATCAGCGAACAAGATAGGCAGATTTCCTGCATTTATGACACCTGCATTCTAGAGAACTTAGTGCTTAAACCACTTGGAAAAGCTTTTCTATTACATGTTGCCACAGGCAACCAAATTAATGCACCTAGCAAAGGCTAAAATTCTAAGCATCACTTCAGCCTTCAATAATACCTAGGAGATTTCCTTGTTTCTTCTGTCTGATTCCTATTTCATTCTCCACACTGACCATTCCAAACCTTCTACACTTTCCTCAACCCCCTGACTACCAATGTTCTTCCTTAATGTGGTCCTTATTTTTGAGCTACTAACTTGCTATACTTTCCCATAGCACCTTGTACATGCCAATTTCATTGCATTCATCCTGTCATATTCAATTGTCTATTGATTTATATGTGTAGGTTCTGAGTGGAAAGGGGTACCCAGCTGGACCTGCAGAGTGAGTTGAAATGCTGAATGATGCAGAAAAGCCACGCAGGAGACCATGTCTGGTATAGAGTAGGCTGAAGTCCTGACAGCTTTCTATTTTCATTTTCCAGTTCCCATAAGTTCTTCCTATAGCTCTATAAAAAGGAATCCTCTTTTTTTTTTTTTTTAAACCAGCCCCAAGGGTATCTCTGTTTCAGGAATCACCAACCTATGACCTATGGATCAAACACAGTCTTCTGTCTGAAGCTACAAATGGTTTTTGCATTTCGAAATGGCTGAAAAAAGTCAAAAGAAGAACAGTATTTCATAAACAACAACAATTATATAAAATTCACATTTCAGTGTCCATTAATAAAGTTTTATTGGAACAAAGCCACACTCATTTGCTAACATATTGTTGATCGCTGCTTTCACACTACAATAACAGAGTTGAGTGGTTGCTACAGGGATCATATGACTTGTAAAGCCTGAAATATTTATTATCTAAAAAAGTTTGCCAATCCTCCTCTGTTTCACACAACAAAAATAGCCCTGCTGAATGCAAGTACTTCCTGAAATTAGAGACAATGCAGATTTTTAAGGTAGACAACACTTACTAGATCATTTAGCGTATTTCTGATTAGGTTTGATAGAACCACCCTCTGCTCCTAAACAAACAAACAAACAAACAAAAACTAGTTAGAAGGCAAAAGCAGAGAAGGAACTTGGATTTAGCCCAGCAGAGAGATGGCTGGCCCCCAAAATAATAAATTCATGCACTTCTTTCTTTTGTAACTTGTTTTCCAAGTATGTTCTGGAAAGTAGGCTCCCAGTATTTTTGAATAGTGAATGTCACTACACACATATCGTCGTGTAGTGCAGTCGGCCCACACTGTCCGTGCAGCAGAAGCGAAACCCCAAGCCATGCCTGTACTCTCTGAGCAACTGAGAATTCCTTGTCGTATTTCCATGGTTGATTGAATTCATTAGTTTTTTCATATCTTAGACACATTCATTCAATCTGCAAACATATATTGGGAGTTGAGTAATGCAGGCTGGAGACTAAACTGAGCCGAGACATGCAAGAAATGTCAAGATCAACAAAGCAGACTTTCTTCTCCTGTCTGAAAGAATAATAAGTGCAGGGCCCAGCATTTGGGGCGGGAGGAGGGGCTGTAAAAGTAGAGGACGATAGAAATCAGAGTGGCTCTTCTCCTTGGCTTTCATCTTTGTCAGTGACAGTGCTTGTTGGACTGAAGAGGGTGAAACCTATGCTGGCATGGGAGACCCGAAGTCCAAGAAAAGTGACTGGAATGATGAGCG
Organism: Panthera uncia; assembly: GCF_023721935.1. Taxonomy (NCBI): domain Eukaryota; kingdom Metazoa; phylum Chordata; class Mammalia; order Carnivora; family Felidae; genus Panthera; species Panthera uncia. Next base: position 43,181,568 of record NC_064808.1, on the reverse strand, counting down.
GCTCCACATGAGGCGAAATCTCGCGGACTAAACAAATTACCCAGCTCATCATGAAGATGAGTTGCCAACAAGATCACTGGCATGTAGACCTTGGAACTGTGGGGAATTCAGTGGTGCTAGAAATCAGAAAATTGTCAAATATCTTCTTTATTCTATATCACAGAAGAAGATGGAGTCTTCAAATGACAGAGCAGTGATGGTCAGGATTCTAGGACAGATGTATCACTTCGGAATCATGTGTGTCTGTTAATAGTTGAAATCCCCAAAAAGTAGCTTAACCAATTTAGAGAGTTACTTTTCTCATTCTATGAACAGCCCTAAGGCAGGCATTGGTTTAGCTGCTCAAGGATGTCAGAACTCAGTTCTCAGAGATTCTCTTGACCTTCGCTTCATTGTTACCCCATGTTACCAAAAAGGCTTCTCCATCACCAGCACAAGTTTCCGTGTGCCAGGCAGAGAAAAGAGGGAAAGACGAGAACAAGTTGACTCTAGCCCTCCTTCCCCACCCTGCTCTTTAAGGAGCTTCCCCCAGAGCTCTACCCAGCAACTTCCACCTATATCCCATTGGTCAGAATGTGCCAGATGGTCAATGATTTCTGAAACAAGTGGAGAATATATTTGTTTTTAGCTGGGCACATTGCCCCCCTTCCCCAGCAAGACCAGGGACTTGTTAGTAGAAAAGGCAATAATTCGTGCTGGTTACATGCCTAGCAATCTTTCCAACAACAGATTTTCTGAGAAACGGGTTTAAGTATGTTGAAAGAAAGAAAGAAAGAAAGAAAGAGGGAAGGAAGGAAGGAAAGGAAGGAAGGAAGGAAGGAAGGAAGGAAGGAAGGAAGGAAGAATTGATAGCTAGGAACTGCCATCAATTTGCAAAGGATAGTAACAAGCAAATTAACCTACTTTTCTTCAATTAAAATGTTATAAGGCTGGTAGAAGAAGGAAATATGATACATGCAGTAAGTGCATTTATCATCAGCAAGGCATTTAACAAAGTCACTTGTAATGTCCTTACTGATAAGATGGAGAAATACAAATGATGTGACAATAGAGAAAGGTAGATTTATAACTGAATAAAAGACTCAAAAGACTGGTGATGAATAGTTAATGTCGGTTCTATAAGCAATAACTATTAGTGCCACATTGTATTATTTTAATTAATATCGGACTTAAGAACAATAACAGTATAGATAACTGACAGAAGATTCAGGACTCTCCCCAGTCACATTCTATGTCCATTTCTGGGATGCATATCTTGCAGAACTTATAGATTTGAAGATGAAGAAAATCTGGAAGGACAGATTCAGAATCCAAAATTAACTAGATGGGCAGAAATGGTGGACCAAATAATATTAGCTATCATTCAGTTGAACACCTCCTACATGCCAGATACTATGCTAAATGCTTTTCATGTGTAATCTCTTGTCCTCTAAATAATCCTGCATGTAGGTCTTTTTCTCATCCTCATTTTATAGATGAATAAAACAAGACTCCAAGAGTTTGAGTCATTTGCTTAATATCACATAGCTGGACATAAATGAACTAGATTTCTACCCAGGTCTATCCACCTTCAAAACCTATTATATTTCCCCTGTGCCATTCTGCTTTTCTATGCTAGTAAATGTAAACAGTCGTGTTTTTCAGGACCAAACAGAGGATAGGGAATGAATAGGTAGGGGGAGGCAGCAAGTAAGTAAAGGATTTGGAGATTTGGATTGGCTGAAACGTCAACATGGATGTCTTCAACGTGTTTGAAATGCATGAAACAAATAAGAAGGACAAAAGGAATGATGGATGGATAGATGGATTTGTGATAAAGCAAGTGTGGTCAAATATTTGTTATGGAATCTAGATAGTGGGTACATGTTAACTATACAATTTTTCAACTTTTATGCATGTTTGAAAAATTTAACAATAAAATGAAACAATAAGTCAATGGCACTTGATAGCATGATGTGACCATGTTTAGATGGGGGAGATCTAGCCTCTCTCCTTTGGGGTAACACAGACATACCTTAAATTCTGCATTCAGTTCTTGGTGCCAGCCTTTTTCAGGGATGGTGACAAGGTGCCACATGCCCTTGAGAGAAGGCGAGGATGAGGATCCAGAAACCATGTCTAAACTGGAAAGGAGAAGAAAATAGTGCAACACGGTAATTCTCAGCAAACACTTATGGAGTTATGTATTAGTTATCTGTTGCTGTGTAACAAATTACACCAAAACTTAATTGCTTAGAATATTTATTATCTTATTTTTCTGTAGGTCAGAAATTCAGAAGTGGCTTATCTGGGTGGCTCTAGTTTGAAGTCCCTCGTGAGGTTGCAGATAGAATGTCCATAGAGACTGCAGTTGCCCGAAGGTTTGACTGAGGTTGGAGAATCCATTTCTAAGACGGCTTACTCACAGGGTGGGGGTCTCAGTTCCTGTTACATGTGTCTCTCCATAGGGTTGCATGAATGTCCTCACAGCAAGGCAGATAACATCCCCCAGAGTGAGCTATCTAAGAAAGCAAGGAAGAAGTCAGAGTGCCTTTCATGACTGTGTTTCTAAAGCCACACACCATAACTTCTGTATTATTCTAGTCATTAGAAGTGACTCATTAAATCTAGCTCACACTCGAGGGAAGGAGGATTAAGCTCTACCTTTTGAAGGAAGGATTCTCAAAGAATCGGGGACATATATTTTTAAAACCACAATCTGTTTCTTGGCACAGTGTTAGGCATATTCTGTAAGGATTCTAGCAAGGTAGTTTTTATTTCAACAGAAAGAATTCTTTGCCTAATAATTAGAGTCATCTAAAAGAAAGTCACCCCAATCAGAATTGCTCTCATTACTAGTTAGTATATATGATTCTTTGTTTTGCAAATATCTGCTTTGTCTGTCTTTACAGCTTCTTGAAGGCAGAAATTATATTTTATGTTTATATTATCCTCCTCCCTTCACTTGGGAAATCCAAAAAGAATCTGAACAGTTAACCGGAGATGTAATATTCGTTCTTTTACTCAACAAATACCTGTAGAGCATTTACATCATGCCATGCACTACGTGACAGTGAACAAGACAGTGAACAAGACAGTGAACAAGACAGGTGCACCTGCACTTACGAGGTTTGCGCTATCCTAAGAGAGGATACAAGCAGATCAAATAATTATAGGTTGTGATGGGTGTTATGAAGGCAATAAATAAATAGGCTACTATAAATGCAGCGGAGTTCCAGGAAGCTACTTTGGTTTTACAGAGTTCATAAAAAAAGATAAAGATTTGAGTCAGATAATCTTCTGGATTCCTCCAATATAATGATGGAGACTCCTTCCTTCCTTCCTTCATTCGGCATTTACTGAGTATCTACTCTGTGCAAACCACTAGGGATGCCAAGTAAACAGTCCCACCGTTTAAGGACCCCGGGGTCTTGTGAGAGATAACAAGGTGTATACGTAGATGGTGCTCCCAGGTGGTAAATGCTGCAAGGGTTATGCACAAGGAGCCTGGTGCACACGAGAGTGCCAACACTGCCCAGGGCATCACTGAAGGCTTCACGGAGGTGCCATTGGAGCCGTGTTTTCAAGGATAAGGAAGGGGACTGACAATCTGCATAAGAATCTTTCTAAAAGGTCAGCATCTGAGATGCCAGGACTTGTTAAGAAGTACGAAGGAACAGAGACAAAAGTGAAATGTAAGTTTAATGAGTTAATGGAGCCTGATGAATGAATGCTCTCTGAGTTCTGGCTCCTGTATCACAGCATTAAAATGCACTGGGCCGAGAACAAAAGCTCATTTCACATTTAAATCTTCTCAAGAGGAACTCCAATACCGCAGGTTCATCACAGCTCTGTTGCCATCAGGACAGCGTCCCAGTGATTTCCTGCCACTGGCCTTTTGTTCCAGACCGAGTGGCCCCTCACTGTCCCGCCACTTGTCCAAGCCCCCGCAGTCAGTGTTACTCAGGGTGCCTTTCTCCCACATCTCTCCAAATCCGACCCCTCCATCAGGCCCTACTGCTTCCCTGAAACCTTTGGACCACGGCAGCCTGTGGGGATTTCTCCCTCTGGGGACTCTGCACGAAACACAGAGATCGTTTGTCTTGGTCTTTAATTGGCACTGAAATGTCTCTGCATGGGCTTTCAAATATTCTGTGACCTTGGGCAAGCAAGTCACCTAACCTCCCCATGCCTCGCATTGTTCATCTGCAAAATGGAGAAATGAAACTACCCAGACTGTTGTGAGGATTAGATGAGTCTACTTCTGGGAATCGCTTAGACCACCGCTGCCGCACTCAGAGAAGCAGGCTAGGGCTGTCTGCTCTGATTATTGCAAGCCCTTTGTAGACAGGAGGCACGCCTTCCCATCCTTTGGAGACAAGATAAAGCGCCCAGTATTGTTAATTTCATCACTGTTTAAGGAAGGCACAAATAAAATGTGTTTGATTCTTTCTCTTAACACCCAGACCAATAAATTTGCTTCCAGTTTTCCAAAAGAAATGAGTTTGGGGCTGAACTGTGTTCTAGAGACTTTTCTTTTTTCCAGGTCCTAGCTCTTTGGGGGTGTGTTCGAAGTAACAGTTGGATGCCGCTTATTTAAGTCACAATCCAATCCATAAATCTGACGCTTCAGCAATTATATTTTCCAGATTGAGAGAGGTGCAAAACTTGGGCCACAGTTAATTAGAAGGCAAAGAATGCCTTTTTTTATCTGTAGCACATGGACACTTCATTATGGTAATAGGAAGAGAGAAGCGTCTTTTCCTCTGTCCTTTCTTTGTTTCTCCTATGTATTCCTTTTTGTACTAAATACACTTTCTGGCCATTTCTTTTTTTTTTTTTTTAAGTTTATTTATTTTTGAGAGAGAGAAAGAGAGATCACAAGTGGGGAAGGGGCGGAGAGGGAGGGAGGGAGGGAGAGAGAGAATCCTAAGCAGGCTCCACGCCATCAGCACGGAACCTGAGGTGGGGCTTGAACTCACAAACCATGAGATCATGACCTGAGCTGAAATCAAGAGTCAGACACTTAACTGACTGAGCCACTCACGTGCCCCTCTGGCCATTTCTGTGTTCTCCTTTGACCTCCTCTTCTTTTTACTCTGTCTCTTTCCCTCCATTTCTTCATGGCCTCAAGCTGAAAAGGATGTGGGTCCATTTTCTTCTTTTTTCCCTCTCTCAGTGCCTCCTTCCAGTTCTAGTTGGGTGTGAGCAGAGGAGCCATCAACCAACAAGCCCTGGCAGCCCCCCAAGACCACAGATACGTTGCAGGTTACACAGTCTAACATCCTACTTCTTTGGCTCACTCTAGGATGCCACCATGACAACCACATATGTCACCTGGTGAGCCAGGTAGGGGACCCAGAAGATTATTCTTTTTTCCATTAGCATTCTAGCAATGGCACATTGATCAAACTGGTCTTTTGGTTTGGAAGTCAGAGCACAAAGCAGAGAGGAAGCAACAGAGGAGAGCTAAGCTTTGAGGGTGTCTTAAAGGGAGGGTTGGGGCACAGGATCTTACCACCCTCTGGGTCTCTGTCCCCCAGCTCCTATCTGGCTTCTGAGCTGGCTGCCTCTTGCCTTGGGCAGTCCACTGTCAAGACAGACTGTTGAAAGACCCCTTAAGTGGGACATAACCACAATTGAATAGATATATAATCTCATATCATCCCCCTGTTTCCACATACGGTGGCTTCTTTTCTTGAATTCCTTCTCTCAGTTACCACCATGACATCGCCCACCCCGTGGCTCAGGTGAGAACCCTCAGAGTCATCTGACTCCTTTCTCCCCTCCTACACATCACTATGCACTATGTCCTCTTTACCCTAAACAACCCTCCCTTGTCATCCTTTCTCCAGCCTCAGCCCATGGTCCTCCTATGGACTGCTGTTAAAGCCTCTTAGCATATGCCCTTGCCCCAGACTCTCACTGACAATCTATCTGCATACAGTGCCACTGAAAAGATCACTTTATTATCCCAAGGACACATCCTGCTCTTTCACACATCTCTTCCTTTGCATTGGCTCTTCCCTCTGCCTAGAACATTTTCCTGGGCCCTCACCCCAATAAGAATTAGTCACTCCCTTCTCTGTGCTTTCATTAATAGTGTGTGCGATTCCTTGTTTTACAAATACCTGCTTTGCCTGTTTCCACAGCTTCTTGAAATCAGGAATTATCTTTTATGTTTGTACTACCTTCCTCCTAGTTAATCAATAAATGTTTGTTGAATGAAAGGATTAAATTTCACAAAACTTCACCAAATATCTACTTCATGCAGACACGTTATTCTAAACACAGTGGAAAACCCGAAGACTCTATTATCAAAGAGCAAACAGTCTACTCTAAAATAGGCCCATGGAGGTGACCTTATGAGTACCTTGAGAGTTCCTGATTTTGTATCGCTGCATATTCTACTCCCTATCACCAGGTGGCAGTAGTGTGCCATGGTCATGTGGTCTAAGCTATGAAGTTCCAAAACTTCAAAAAGGTGGCTTTGCTTGGTCCTGGTTGCTGGATTAATAGCAAGAAAGCCACCCGGGAATGTGGACGGAGTCTGGGTTCCATGCGTGGCTGGACTTGCAAGGGCTTGTTCTTGAGCGCTGTCCACAGCTGCACCTCGCATGCCATCCTGCATTCAGACATGAGGCTCTCTCTCATCCATAAATCCAAAGCGGGAAGGCTGAGAGGTCTCTTGGTTGGGACCAGGTCTACACCTTAGGCCTACACCTTAGACCTACTTCCACTGTGCAGTTCTCTTTAGCTCCTTTTACTGGTGAGTTCCCAACCAGCTGTACAATGACAGGGCTCTTACTGATGGCTTTTGTCTATTTTAATTCAGACAATGGCTATGGCAAGTAGGAGGTCTTAGGTGACCTCTGATGGAGCAGTCAGTAAAGAGATATGAGCTGATCCCAAACTGCATTGCATGTAAAAATGGGTACAAACTGAGGAAGCAGTGATACAGCAAGGGAGGGCAACTCTTTCAACAAATACGGCTCTGAAGCACATAGTTAAGAAAACAGCTGGAGAGGGAGAGAAGATCAGTGAAATGTCCATTGTCAGGGCACCTCTCGCCCACCACCGTTCCCGGGCCCAGCCCAGGATGGGGGAGATTCAGCAGCGCCTACAGGCTGAGGATGTGAACGGGAAGGGAGACTGAAGCACGAGAGGCAGAGAGGTTCATGGCCAGATTAGTGCTCAGCAGAAGGCAGGAGGGAATGAGCACAAGAACACAGGTGGGGATTAGCCTCTGAAGAATCAAAGAGTGAAACCCTTCCTCCTTGGAGGCAAGAAATGAATTAGGGTTTTGCCGATTTCGTTTGACGGTAGAGGAGACAGAGATCTGAGGAAGTTATGTCTTCTCTCTGGGGGGTGAAATAAGAGACCAGGTTGCCATTTCACCCCTGCAAAGAGTGAGAGTAACCAGGGTGATTCAGCAGGCTTGTAAAGGTGGTAAGGACTAGAAGAAAGAGATAAGGGGCTGTGAAGAATGGAAGAGGAAACTGATTAGGAATCCATTTAAAAACCGTGGTTAAGAACAGAATTCATGAGTCTGTAGTAAGGCAATTGGTGGGGCAGCAGAACTCAGAAGTCTGAGATAGCTCCACAATTCTGCTTAGTTGATCTGGGCTTGGGGGTTAGTTGGAGAGGAGGCAGAGAAGTAAAAGAGATGACCCAATGAAGAGTATTGGTGAGGATGTGGTTAAAATGGTTAAGCATGATGTCCAGACTGGGTGGGAAAGGAATTGACAACAAGATGGGCTGGGAAAATCAGAAGTGAGTAAGCGATAGTATCCCTTAATGACACAGAGGGGGGTGAGGACATGGGAAAGCTAAAAGTGGGATGATGGAGAGCTTCTGGGAATCCAGATCTCCAAAGGGAGGTTTTTGTCGGGGATGGCTGCTGACACGGAGAGAGCCAACCTCATCAGAGTAGAAGAGGTTAGACAGATGGCTAAATATCAGTAGACATTCAGACTCTCGAGTCTCCCAAGACGACATGCGTTAGGCTGGGCAGGAAGCCCATATACCAGTGGCAGAGTTTTCTGTATCTGTAGGGGAATGACCTGGAGGCTCTAGATGATGGAGGTAGGACGACGGAGGATGAAGAGGTATAAATGGGATGCTTTGAGCTTTAGAGTAAGAGGGACTTTTGAAGGATATCTTAGAATGTTGATCTGGACGTGGCAGTGAGAAATAATAAATAGAGAAATGCTCCTGGGTGGGGCGAGGGGGGAAGGGAGGGAGGGGGCGTGGACAGGGAAGGGCAGAACTCAATGGAGACCAAAGCACTGGAGAGACCAGGTGAACAAGAAAGCTCATACCTTGGGTGGAGCTGTGGGAGGGACCTAGTCAGCTTCAGAATTCCAAAGATAGGGTACTTACACAGGCTATGGCCAATGCCTGGAACACAGCAAGTGCTGGATAAATATCTCTTTAATTAATTTTTTTTTTTTTTTTTCTTCTCACAGTAAGCTCTACATGCAATGTGGGGCTTGAACTTAAGACCCTGAGATCAAGAGTCACATGCCTGGGCTGCCTGGGTGGCTCAGTTGGTTAAGCGTCAGACTTTTGATGTCAGCTCAGGTCATGATCTCCCGACTGTCAGCGCTGAGCTTGGAGCCTGCTTGGAACTCTCTCTCTCTTTCTCAAAATAAATAAATAAACTTAAAAAAAAAAAAAGAAAGAGTCGCATACTCTACCAACAGAGTCAGCCAGACCCCCCATTTGATGTTTTCTGCTTTTAGAAGTTTTTAAAATTTTATTGCTTGTATTCCTCTTCCATAACTTAGTCTCAAAACCTACTGGCTCACTGGTAGACAGCTTTTCCTCATGAAAGATTACAAATAGATTATTCAGAGCAATTCAATTTCCATTATTGTCTATCTACTTTCTTCTTCTAGAAATCCCTTTCCATGAAAGCTTCTGAGTATAACTCTATGAGTTAGAGAAACAAAGACATGTCTGGATTCTTGTTCTAAATTAATAGAATAAGAGTAACGATAATAATTTTTGTTTGTGTAAATCACTTTGAGGTTTACAGATTATTACCTCAGTTACCCATGTATTTCTATAAACCCTGGGGTGAGGGCAAAATGGGTATTACTGTTTTCAATTTTGTACATTGAAATCAGTTTAGATGGGTCCTATGACGCCAAGAGCACTCACCTTCACACAGCCCAAATGCGGGAAAGCCGGACTAGAACTCTTGTATTTCAAGTCTGCGTTACAAGCTCTTGAGACAGTGGTTTCCTAAACTTTGATTTGAATTTGTTCAGAGTGCAGATGTAATAGGTCTGGGGTGGGATTTTGGAGCCTGCTTTTGAGGCAAACATCTAATGCCTGTGTTTCAATGGCCATACTCAGAAAAACACTAATCTAGAAACTCTTTCTTTTCCCCTTCTCTCTTAAAGGGGGGGAAAAAAAAGGCTGATCTCACCTCTTACCAATCAAAGGAATTTTTTTTTCCCTTGGATAAGTAGGGCCCCCAGCTCTTCTTTTCTGTGACTTACCCACACACACTGATAAAGTTAATTATCTGCCCTGGCTAAATGACTTTCCCTAGCAACACCTTAGCAACTAACATTAGCTCTGCCTTAGGCTATGAAACTGGAAAGAGATTTCTTGAAGTCCAGTGTATTTTACAACAGAACAAAACATCTGAACAGGAAATTAAATAGAAAGTAAACTGGATTCATTGCTAAGAGATGAGACACAGACACACGAAAGAGTTCGTGACAATCCACCAGAACACAATAGTCAAAATAAGAAACTTTCTCCTCTAAGTTCTACTGAAGTCCAGAGGAGAGAATGTGCAATCTCATTCCATGGAGGAGAGGAGAATTTAAATGGGTCACAGGAGGGGAAGGCATTCTAGGTGCTGGGAAAGCTATTGACAAAGTGTTGAGGCAGGACTGAAAGCGGGGGACACAGGGAACCCAGTTGGGCAGCACTGGGAGCTCAGTCTGGGATCTACAACCAGATTATGGAAGGCCTTGAAGGTCACTTGATGAACTTGGGCTGAGTCAGAGGGCACTGGGAGCCTGTTAAAGACTTTTATTCACAGAACATGGTGCGCATCAAGAATATGGCGGTGAGCCCCAGAGACAGTCACTGCCCTGACAGAGCTTGGAATCTAGTGATGGAGTCAGACATGGAATAAATACAAAATGTATTTACAAAAAGTCAAACACAAAAATGAATATGGAATCATAAATCTTAAGACTATTAAGAGAAAAATATATCAGGTTCCAGGAGAGCATATAAAGAGGGGCATATAAAAAAAAAATAAATAAAGAGGGGCATATAAATAGGAAATCAGGAAGGACTTCTCTGAGGAAGCAGTTTTGCACTGAGATCTGAGAGATGCTTAGGAGTTGGCTGGGGAAGGTGGTGAGTGGGAGAGACTCCAGAGCACTGGATGCCAGGCAGAGAGAATGGCACAGGCACAAGCTCCCAGTACTGAAAAGCCTTGGGGGCCGGAGCCCATGACCAAAGGGGTGGTAGATTCAGGAGGGCATTGGAGGTCATGCTGAAGATTCTGGTCTTTGTTCCGAGAGCCACAAAAAGCCACTGAAAAGGGATTTTAACCTTGGGATTGACATTCAAATCTGCATTTGCAAAAGGATCTTTCAGGCTTCAGTGCAGACAGCATATCGGAGGGGAATAGGAACGGACGTGGGCAGCCCAATTATGAGGTCGAGAGATGGCGACAACTCGGACTGGTGTGGTGGCAGAGGAGACGGAGAGAAGTGGCCAGATTCAAGAGGTAGTTAGAAGATGAGACTCAGTGATGGATCGGACGTGTGGGGGAGAGAACAGGGGTCTGACGTGACAGCAGAGTTGGGTTGGGGAAATCTAACTTGGGTAGTGGCATTGGAGCTTGATGATGGGCTGCTTAGAGCCTGTCAGCCCAGATGATGAGGTCAACGCCATGAAGTGGGAGGAAGCCCATTTTGGTGTCAGTGAGGGCTGTTTTGAATCTTGCTTCTTTTCCCCTTCTTAGCTGTGGCGCCTCGACAGGTGATTTTATAGGCTCCTAATTTGGGAAATGAGGCGGGAGGGGACATGGGCCTCCTACCTGACATGGTTTTCTTGTCAATGTTTAATAAAAAATTAACTCTTACATCCCTACCTGCTCCTTACCCCGTCCACTGCCATGTTGGATTTTAATATGTTGATATAGAAGAAAAGACACTCAAGAGCACTTGTTTGGGTTATTGGACATACAGTAAGATCTGTAAAGACAGAAGCCCCATTTTATTCATCTCTGTATATTCATTCCTGTCCTCTGAGATAAAATCTCACAAAACACTTTTTTTAGTTTGTAGCATGTATCACAATCATAATTTGAAAAGATTCTGTAACTATGTATTTAATATTTGCTTTTCCCACTGGATGGTAAGATCCACAAAGACAGGTAATAAGTCTGTCTCGTGTCCCAGCACTGAACACAAGGACGGCCTTCAACATGAATGAATGAATGAATGAATGAATGAAGTTTTGTTCCCTGTGATGCCCACTGCTCAGCACAGACTTGGCCTCATATCTACACTCAACAAAAGGATGCTGGATGACTTAGACTATGCACCATGGAATCTAGCATGAGCTCTGAGCTAGTGATACGGGAGATAGTTCGCTCAGGACACAGACGTGAATCTGAGCAGCACCTCTGTAAAGGAGGGCTAGCCAGCTGGATCAGGTGTTGTTGGGGGTCAGGGAAGTCCAGGGCTGAGAAAAGAGCATAATTGGCTTCAGCAAGGGGGCACTCTTGGGTGACTTCTGAGAGAAGGTGCCCAGTTAATAACGGCAGTGGGAGTCCCAGGACGAGGACTGAGAAGTGAGTGGGCAGGTGCGGGAGGCATGGAGACCTCCAATGCAGATGGTTCCCCTGGGCTGTTTGTTAGTGATGTCAAAGAGAAAAACCTGACCTGGAAAGCAAAGGAGATTGCTTTTTAAGTGTAGGCTGTTAAGATGTGTTGACTGCCCAGGGAGAGGAGGAGAGGTAACCAAAACTTCCAAAAGCACCTGTGGAGGGATGCTTGCACACACTGAGGGGAGGCAGCAGGCTTAAGGCATCTCCCAGGTGGGTCTGATCTTCCTTCTGCGGTACCCAGGACCAGCCCAGACCTACCCCTTGAGGAGGTGGGTGTGTATATGGAGTTGGGGGGAGGGGGGAGACTGAAGCCTAGGCCAGGTGTTTTAAAATTTTTTTAACGTTTATTCATTTTTGAGAGAGGGAGTCAGAGTGCGAGCGAGGGAGGGGCAGAGAGAGAGGGAGACACAGAATCTGAAGAAGGCTCCAGGCTCTGAGCTGTCTAGCCCAACATGGGACTTGAATCCATGAACTGTGAGATCATGACCTGAGCCGAAGTCCTACATTCAACCGACTCAGCCACCTATGCGCCCCTACCAGGTGCTTTATATGGGACATTTCTTTGGACTCTAGCATCCCCTACAGGAAGGGTGTATTAGCCTGTAGGCACACACACACCCTCCAGAGGGAGAAACTCAAGGTTGGAGAGACAAAATAACTCGCCAACATCTCACATGGGTGAATGACACAACTAAGGTTTGATTCAAGTTTGTCTCCAGGGAAACACTGGGAGAGATTCCTGCACCTGGGCCTTTTCCTGGTGCCTCAGGCTCAGTTCCTCTCTAAAAATCAGTCACTGGGGACAAAAATCTAAGCCAAGAAAACACAGGCTTTTCTTTGAACCATTTGAAACTCCTTTCTAGGCCTAGATGAGGACTTTCCTGGGCCTTAGGCATTTCTGTCCTTGGGGTCTCCTTCCTTCATAAAACAACAGTCAACGTTATATTTTATGACTGTGTAGGTGTAAATAGAAATACATTGATATTATATATAACATTTTATTAGCCCTAAATGTTTTTTCCTTCTGATTTTAAAGAAAATATTTTCAGGAGTCTCCAAAAATATTACAGGCCGTAGGCGCTGTGCCTACTAGGCGCAGTTGGATGAGTCATGCTGCTCCTTTCTCATCCTCCAGTCCGACCTGTTCCAAAAGAGCAATAGAGTCAGTCGTGGCATCCAACCCCGCCTTAATTGGTCGGCTGCAGGCCTCAGTTTGCTCATCTGTAAAATGAGTGAAATTGCTGTCACGTTTGTCGTGTGCAGGGAGAGCGTAGCAGATGAGCAGATACCGTGAGCCAGACACCCAGCATATTGGTAGGCACAAAGTAGGTGCGCAACAAAAGTTAGTTTCCAGTCTTTCTCTCCTGGGAGCCCTCTACTCCGCAGGGTGCAAAGGTGTAGCTGGGGTTGGGGCAGCAGCCTTCTTGGTGGCGGGACAGATCCCGCAGTGTCCCTGTGCCTTATGATATCCTCGCCAGACCCTGGGAATCTAGCGTCGCAAAATCAACACCGCCGCGCCGCTAATCGCCAGCTCGGAAACAAAACAGCGCTGCGCTCGGGGATCTGGGCAAAATCAGCCCGCCCTCCTCCCCCTCCGCCGCCGCCCTCCCTTCCTCGCGCGGCTCTGCTCGCTCAGCTCAGCTCAGCGCGGCGCAGCTCGGCAGCCGCCAAGCCGAAACCCGCACGGTCTCTCTGTCGCCAGCGCCGGCTCCCAGCTCCCGCTCCCCGCCCGGGCTCCGCCTGGTCTCGCTTCCACGGGGACCCCTTCGGGCAGGAGTCGCGTGGCGAGGGCCGGCGGCAGCGGCACAAAGTTGGACGCCCGCGAGGATGAGGCTGTCCCCGGCGCCCCTGAGGCTGAGCCGGAGTCCAGCGCTGCTGGCCCTGGCACTGCCCCTGGCCGCGGCGCTGGCCTTCTCCGACGAGACCCTGGACAAAGTGCCCAAGTCGGAGGGCTACTGCAGCCGCATCCTGCGCGCCCAGGGAACGCGGCGCGAGGGCTACACCGAGTTCAGCCTCCGCGTGGAGGGCGACCCCGACTTCTACAAGCCGGGAATCAGCTACCGTGGTAAGTGGCCCGGCGTGGAGCTAGGGGCGCGGGACCCGGCCCCCGGAAGGGCGCCGACCGCGCGGTGCCGGAGGAGGGCGCACGGTCCCGGGGCGCACGGTGCCGGCACAGCCCGGCGAGGGCCCTGTGTCCTGGCTGCCCTCAGCCCCTCTCGCCGCGAGCTCCGCGCCGCTCCCGGGCCAGCGTCCGGGGCCGTCGCGGGGGTCGTAGCCAGGCTGGGCAGCCCCATCTCCGACGCGCGGTTCCCGGGCGTGGGCTGCAGCTGAGCGACGCGCCACGCCAGCCTGGCTGGGAGGGAACCTGGCTTCTCCCCCGGCCCGCTCCGGGAGAGCAGTGAAAACCCGCCTTCCTCCAGATCCGCCGCTGGAGCGGAGGGAAGCCTGGTGTCTCCCAGTCGGATCCCAGGCAAGGTGGGGAACTGGCTTTCCCCTCTCCCATCCCTGAAGGGGAGGATACCAGCTTCTCCCAGACGGGCCCCAGGCGGGGTGGTCACTGCAGCTTCCTTGGACAAATGCCTTCAGGAAAAGGGACTTCTCCCTTGACTGGTCGTGGGGCACGGGGAGGAGGGGAGGAAGAGTCTGAAGCTTTCGTAAGGGCCCCCGGAAAGAACTCCAAATTATTCTCCGATGGTCCCAGGCGGGGGAGAAGAGTGTGGATTTTTAGGACAGGCTCCCAATGGAACGGGCCTCCGAGGAGCTGTGGGTGGGTTCGGAGAGGGAAGCGAAACCCGGTGAAGTCGGAAAGGGAAGCTCACATTCCCGAGGCCTGCTCCCTGGAGGCCGGGGACCCTTGCTCCAGCCACCCCGAGGCTCCACGCCGCGGGAATGTCGCGCCTACGCTCCTCCGCGGAGCGCTGGCTTTAGGGAGTGCGGGGAGGGAATGTCCCGGCAGGTGAGCGCCTCCTGGGCAGGAGCGCCGCGCGACCCGCGCAGACCTGAAGACCCCTGACTCCATCCCCACGGCCCACCGCCTCTCTCCGCGGCGGATCGTCTCCCCAGACATCGTTTCCCGGCGCAGAAGCTGCCGTTCTCCAGTTGGGAGACAGGACCTAGGGCAGGGAAGGAAGCCCGCCGGGTCTCACCTGGGCTCCCACTGGCGGGGAGTGGCGGGGTGCGTGTTCCCCCGCGCCTCCGTAAGTCAGCTCTGGTGCCTAGCAGGGAAGAGAGGGTCTTGGGGGGCAGCTGGTGGGCCCGCAGCCGCCGCCCTTGCATCCCCGCCTTCCGGGTTCCCAGAGGCTGCGGGAGGAAGCGGTTGGAGAACACTGGAGAAAGTTTGGGCCACTGTCAGCGGGCGCCAGGGCCACGCAGGCCACCGTAAGCAGGGGCTACCCATCTCAGAACGCTTCTCGCGGTTCCCCGGGATCGTGTCCCCGACTTTGTCCACCTGGCTCCCCGGCGCCCCCCGCACGTGGCGGCGCTCAGCGCGTGGCGAGGAGCCCCTCTGACCCCCGCGCACCGGCCCGCGGGACCCTCGGTACCGCGCGGGGAAGGAACCCCCGGCCCAGGCCGGGAGGGAGGGAGCGGGCGGGGTGGAGGGGCTGCGGGTGTGGCCACAGCCTTTCTGAGGGGCTGGGAACAGCCCGTCCTCTCCGTGGACCGGAGGAAGGCGGGCGGAACCCTCTTGGTCTCTTGAGGGAGGCCTCACCAAAACCGAGGATCCGGGTTCCCTGGGGAAACAGCCCAAGCTCCACGTGGCAGGGACGGAGGCGGCTTTAGAGTAAGATGGGCTTGGTTTTAGTAGCTGTGTGACCTTGTGCAAGTCCTTTCATTTCTCTGAGCTTATTTCCCAGCGGTGTAAGTAGCTGTTTGTCCAACCTCTGTGGTGGTTGTAGCGAATACGTGAGTTGACAAAGAGGAGTGTGCCTGAGGTCCCCAATACGTGTTAGTTTGAGTTGGATATGAGGCCCTTATTGGTTTGATAACGGAGGGATGTGCCTGCCTAGTCATTTGTTTTTGGGGTGTGTGTGTGTGTGTGTGTGTGTGTGTGTGTTTAAAAGTGGTGTTCTCAGAACTCTAATTCAGTCTACTAGTGAATGGTGGCTGAGTCCTCGTGACTCAATGGAATGAGTGAGTGAATGATTTCTCCATACTGGGAGCCTCACCTAAGATTGTTCTTACTGTGAGCCCAAGAAGATATTTTTAGATGATTTGGGCAAGTCTGGGGCCACACCAAGTGTCCTACCAGCCCTTTCTTCCCATACAAATCCTCCCTGATGGCCTGAGCACTGGCTGCAGGTACCCCAGCACTGGGGAGGAGGGGCACCTGGTATTCACCAGAACACAGAGGCTCCTGCTTCCAGAGTGTCCATGGCCAGTAGGTGAGAACCGAGACTAGGGGAGAGAGAGAGCTCTAGACTTTTACCCTACAGGTGGTTCCAGCCTACACATTAGACTTTCAGACTGTGACACCCCCACTCAGGCTGTTGGCCGGCAATCCCCATTTCTCCTTTCTGGTGGCTAAGAGATCATGGAAGGAAGATATTACGGAAACCGTGCTCCCGGCCTTCTGAGTAAATACCCTGAGATTAGCAAACCTGGTTCCGCCACTCAAAGTTAGGAAGAGGGCGCTGGCCTAGTTTGTGACATTTTCTGTTGGCTTATACTCTCTTAGAATAATCATGTTAAAGGTAAATCTAATGCATTCTGTTCAGGGTATTGACTTAGGGCCGTGGAAGTTAACATTCCCCTGGTGTTCTGCTTGCTTTTTTTATTTTTTTCTTGAGGCCCCCTCACAAGCCTTGGAATCAATGGCTTGTTTTCCTGCCTGGAATCTTTATCCCCACAATTCCAGTTCATCCCTGAATAGCTTCTGCTCTCTATGTCCCCCACCCCAGTATCTCCTTTAGATGTTCTACACTGGATTATAATGGTCGCTGTTAATACACACACACACACACACACACACACACACACACACACACGGGCTTTCTTCTCAACAGCCAGGATCCCATTGAGATTATTATTCAGCTTTTTCCAAGTTGCTAGTGCTATATGGACTTCCTTCTCTCTCCCACCGCTTCTCTCTCCCCTCCCTCCCTCTTCCCCCGTCCCCCCTCCCTTGGCAATAACTGTGCTTTAGAAAAGCTCTGAAAGGCCTGCTCTGTTTCTGACCATGGCCTCCTTTGACAAGGAGATTACAGTGATTAAAAATAACAAGTTGAGGATCCTCAAGGGGCTTCCCTGATAGGACGACAATTTGCAGGACCAGCCATTCCCAGATCACAATTTCAAGCCAAATAGAAGAAAATCAGCTGAAATGTTGAAGAATTGATTGAAAATAAAAGAGGCCCTTTTGTCTGACTAAAGATCTGTTTATTAGGAAAATAAAGCCAGACCCTGGCTAATGAGAGTGGCTTTTCCTAGATGCTCTTTAAAGGGAAATTTCAAGGAACTTGATGGGAAAAGAATGTCCAGTCGAGATTTCAAAAGCTTGTCCAACTTCAAGCATAATTGGGGGATTTATTCTAAACTGTGAGGTTTGGAGACCTCCAAAGCTGCTTGGCCTTCTCGTTCTTTGTCCCACTCTGGGGTGCACAATGCCACAGGACTGTGTGTCCCAGAGAGCCCCACCTCAGTCTGGCAGAAAGGGCACAGGCTTTGATGTTTGACCTCTGTTCAGTCATATATTCGCTGTGTGACCGTAGGCAGGCCACTTCACCTCTCTGAGCTAGAATTTCTCCAGCTGTGAAATGAGAGTGCTCCCCCCACCCCTTACAGTGTTGCTGTGAGAGTCAGGAATAATCTATGTTAAAGAAAAGCTGTCATAGAGTAGGTGCTTAAAAAAAATACACGTTATAAGATGATTATTTTGGAAATAGAAAAATACTTGGCAGAAACACTGGATGAGACATGGTGTTAAATACTTCCTACTCATCTCACTTATTCTTTCCAGTATTTTGAGGCAGTTTATTATGATTCTTATTTTACAGATGAGAAGACCAAGTCTCAGAGAGGTTTAATAACTTGCCCATGACCACACAGCTGGTAATCATTGGAGTCAGGATACAGACTAAGGGATGTCTGACTCCTAAATCTGTTCCCTTAACCGGTCTCCTGTATTGACACACGAAAATGAACAGGGAATAAAATGAATTAACTATGGCTTCCCTCGGCATTCTGGATGGTGAATCTTCACTGAAGGAAAACAGCAACAACAAATCAAGACAATAACTGACATATCTTGGGACACAAAGTCTAAAGCAATGGCTCCTTATTTACATTTGCTTTTTTTCCTTTTTATAGACTTTGGGATTGCATTTCCTCATAAACTAGAGAACTAATTTAGAACATGAACAACCTTGTCAATCTTTAGCCAGTTCCTTTTGTTTGTGGGAAAACAGAAACAAATTGGATAGGAAAAAAAACCCTAATTTGATTGTTGTTTTATTCTTACACACAAACTTATACGACCAGGCCTACAAAATTAGATGTTCATAAAGTACCTGTGTAGAATTGGAGAATTTTAAACTGGATAAGGTATTTTAAATAAACTATGTCTAATCTAGTGGAGTTTTTAAAAATTCAGTGCTGCTGCTGATAGTGTAATTAACTATAAGTCGTCCCTCCCACTTTTCTTTTCTTGTATCATTCTCCTCTTTTTTATTATATAACTTTATTTTTTAAACTTGGCCCCCTTTTAATAAGTATGTAGTTCAAATTGATAATGAAAATTAAAAGAGATTGCTTACTGCTTTGAGTTTCATGAAATGCAAAAAAAAAAAAAAATCAAAACATACAAAAAAATGAAAGCATATCAAATAGGGATTTTTCAGGGTTTAAAATTTGGGTGCTCCTCCATACACACTGCTGACTCAGCTGGAACAGCAGGATGTAATTGCTGATAAGTTCACATACATGGGCTGGCATGTCAAGAACTTTTCACTATTGCTCTCCATTTGCTTGTCATACAGAATGTCAGATGCAGGTCAATGTTAAATTAACTTCTGTGGGGGAGGAAAACCTCTTACCATGTTATATTACTGAAGATATAGGTGAAGCTCATGTCTCACAGAGACCCCAAAATACAGTTTTTTGAAAATAAGAGGTAAATGGGAAGTCCTAGATGATGGCCAGCTTTGCTCCACGGGGTCAACCAGGAACCCAGATTCCTTCTGCTGTGTTGCCCTGTAATCTGCCAGTGCTCTGCTGTCCCATAGACAGCCTGGAGTTACAGCACCTGAAATGTGGCTGGTCCGAATTGAGATGTGCCGTGAGTGTAAGACACACACCAGTGGTTGAGAGATAAGGATGGAAGAAAAAGAGACTTCTCAATAATTTTTTAAGTGTTTATTTATTTATTTATTTATTTTGAGGGGGGCGGGGAGGGGCCGAAAGAGAGGGAGAGAGAGAATCCCAAGCAGGTTCCACGCTGTCAGTGCAGAGCCTGACACGGGGCTCGATCCCATGAACCCTGAGACCAGGACCTGAGCCGAAATCAAGAGCCAGTCGCTCAACCGACTGAGCCACCCAGGTTCCCCTCAATAATTTTTTTGACATTGATTCCATATTGAAGTGGTAATTATATATATTAGCTTAAGTAAAATATGTTGTTAAAATTAATTTTACTTGTTTTACATTTATTCCTACTGGATACTTGTTAACAAATACAGTGAATTTCACCTGCCGGGAGCTTATTTTCACTGGACAGTACTGTTGTAGGGTGTTCTCATCAGAGCCGTTACAGCCAGCTCACTGCCAACACGTGTGAGTTTCAGTCAGTGTGCAGGGGGGGAAAGGAAGTAGAGGGCAAGCAGCTTTCTTTTGAATGATGTGACCCAGAATTGCACCCAGCACTGCCAAACACACTCCACTGGTGAGGATTTAGATACTTGACCACACCTAGCGGCAAGGGAGCCTGGGAAATAAAACATTTAGCTAGACAGCCACACGCCCAGCTAAAACTTGGGGAAAGGATTTTTTTTCCCCAAAAGAATGAAGGTGAAAATGGATTTAAAGGGACAATTAGCTATCTCTGCCACATGTTTTAATGCATAGTCATCTAAAAGCACAGCATTTCATGTCCTCTCATCCAGTAAAATGTATCTAGATGGTCTTCCCAACAGCATGTAAAGTTTATATACTTGCTAAATGAGTCAGGATGGAAGGAGTGTTAGGGTGTGTGTGTGTGTGTGTGTGTGTGTGTGTGTGTGTGTGTGTGGTATTGATAGGTTTCATATTGAGAGGAGAAAAAAGGGCCAGTATGTCAGAGTGACCTGTTCTATCTCACCCTCTCCCTCAATAAAGGTGGAAGCTCTAAGGAAAGAAAGGAATAAGGAGGAAGTGGATAAAACAGAAAACAAGAGAGAGAAGAAGGAGGAGGAGGAGTAGAGGGAGGAAGAAGAAGGAAGAAGAAAGGGAGTTGCAGGAAGAAGGAAGAAGGAGGAGGGGGAGGGAAAAGAAATTAAAAGAGAAGAAAAAGAAAAGCTCACAGGGATATATATTCTGAAAGAAAATGAGACAATTTGAGTAGACTGGAGCCCCATCTTATTTGAGGGTTAGATTCAAGAGGCACCATGGAAAGCAAAAAATCATATAAGCCAAAATTATTCCTTGGGGTGCCTGGGTGGCTCAGTTGGTTGAGCGTCCGACTTCGGCTCAGGTCACGATCTCATATTTGTGAGTTTGAGCCCTGCGTTGGGCTCTGTGCTGACAGCTCGGAGCCTGGATCCTGCTTTGGATTCTGTGTCTCCCTCTCTCTCTATGCCCCTCCCCCACTCATGCTCATGCTCTGTCTCTCTCTCTCTCTCTCAAAAATAAATAAACATTTAAAGAAATTAAAAATAAAATGATGCCAAAAATATTATTCCTTAAAAATCCTTTCAAATTGTATGTCAGTAGGAACATGGGTACTGGATTCAATGTAGCCTCATTCATGTCTCCTTCCAGACAGTTCTGTTAATGAGGAATAGAAGCACACTGACATTTCTTAATAAGTCCAGGACTTCCATTTTCCCCTCCCGCATTGGAAGAGACCAGTGTCCCCTCAATCAAGTAACAGGTAAAACAAGTGGTTTGCTGGTCCTTAACCCCTGACATGACAGGTACAAAATACTCACTGTGATGGAGTGAGGGAATGAGTCCCCTCCCATGCACGCTCAGGCACATGCATGTATTGAATGGGGTGGCAAGTGGCCTGAATTATCGAAGGTATCATTTCCTCTAGTTTTCTTCTGACAGTGTGCAGTTGTGCGTGATTATACCATAGGCACATCTGCTGGAACACCTACGTGTCAGGGAGCTCACCATGTCACATGAAGCCTCCTGTGTGGCCGGTCAGCTCTTGCTGGTATAAATTTCCCATGTCTACAGGGTGTCTTGGCTGGGCTAGAGATGAGGCTGGGATGGGCAGGTAAGGAATTCCGTGACATCGCCAAGAAGTCCTTGTGAGCTCTACATAGACAAAGCTTCTAACTTGCATGGAATATTCAAAACTGCCATGAAAGGTTCAGGGAAACTTAAACAGGGGCCTACGCACCTCTGTGGATTAGCTGAGGCCCAGAAGACCCATGGGAAATAACTCAAACCCTATCTCCTATTGTGGCCTGGACATTTGCAAATATGCCTCGCGGACTTTGTGAGGCAGCAGAAGGGCAGGGAAAGACTCCAGGCACAAAGCACCATGTGGGGGGAATAGGAGTGTGGGAAGGTGGGCAAACTCGGAGCAGGCCATAAAAATGGGACGGTAATTCTAAGAGCTAGAGGAAGCTCTTATAATCCTCCTCCTCCTCCTCCTCCTCCTCCTCGTCTTCCCCTCCCCCTCTTCTCTTTTCCTTCTCCTTCTCCTCATCCTTCTTCATTTTCTTTTCTTCCTGTTCTTTCTCCTCCTTCACCTCATAGCTGCAACACTACTCTTTGGATTTTCACTCATTCCCACCCCAGGGCCTTTGTACATGCTCTTCTCCATGACTAGAATGCTCAGCCTTATGTGGCTCACTCCTTGTCTTTTAAGTTTCAGCTCAGATTTTATCCCTTTAAATAGGCTTCTCTGACCACCAATTTATGTTTCCCATTTCTTTTGCCTGATTTCATTTTCATCATAGCCCTTAATCACTCTCTGAAATTATCTTGTTTATCATCTGCCTCCTCAAGCTAGAATATAAGCTTCATGAGAGCAAGCACTGTGTCCTTTCTTGTTTGCCATTTATTTCTAGCACCCAGAACAGTTTGTGGACATGACAGGCACTAAATCTTTATTTGTTGAAAAAAAAAAAGTGAAGAATCCTGGTGTGAGATCTGCTAAGAGAGCTAGATGGAAGCAAGAGAAAGTGTTCTCTCTCAGCCAGAGAAGTGAGACCAGGGATGGGGACCAACGGCAAGGAGCTCCAGGTGGAGGCAGCAGAGAGAAGAGATGCCCAGTGCCCTGGGGGCATTGGCTGGAGGTTGAGGGCAGGCAGATGGCTGGTCCCAGGTAAAGACTATTGAGGGGCACCTGGGTGGCTCAGTCGGTTGAGCGGTTGAGCGTCCGACTTCAGGTCATGATCTCCCACTCCATGAGTTCAAGCCCCGCGTCAGGCTCTGTGCTGACAGCTCAGAGCCTGGAGCCTGCTTCGGATTCTGTGTCTCCCTCTCTCTCTGCCCCTCCCCTGCTCATGCTTTGTCTCTCTGTCTCAAAAATAAGTAAAAACATTTAAAAAAAAAAAAAAAGACTATTGAGAGGAAGGAGATCAGCATGGTGAAAAGCTGGGTCATTGATGGTTCAGAGGTGAAGAGCAGGACAATCGGCAAAAGGGCAAAGGGAAGGGGCTCCCAGCTTCAGACACTGGCTTTGATTGAATGGAGAAGAGAGCAGAGAGGATTATTGATCAATCAAACTTCGACACCAATTATTAAGTGACTTTCCCTGGAATCAGCACTTCGTGGGGTCATTTGTGTGGCGTCCAAACCTAGCTATGCTTCAGAATCACTTGGAAAGTGTAAAACAAACAAACTAACCGCAGCTTCACTGGACCCACCCCCAACAAAGAGCTGGATTCCAGAAATCTATAATCTCTCTCTCTCTCTTTTTTTTTTTCTTTTAAAACAAGATGAGGACAGGGAAATACAAATCAAAACCACACTCAGATATCACCTTACGCCAGTCAGAGTGGCCAAAATGAACAAATCGGGAGACTGTAGATGCTGGAGAGGATGTGGAGAAACGGGAACCCTCTTGCACTGTTGGTGGGAATGCAAATTGGTGCAGCCGCTCTGGAAAGCAGTGTGGAGGTTCCTCAGAAAATTAAAAATAGACCTACCCTATGACCCAGCAATAGCACTGCTAGGAATTTACCCAAGGGATACAGGAGTACTGATGCATAGGGGCACTTGTACCCCAATGTTTATAGCAGCACTCTCAAAAATAGCCAAATTATGGAAAGAGCCTAAATGTCCATCAACAGATGAATGGATAAAGAAATTGTGCTTTATATACACAATGGAGTACTACGTGGCAATGAGAAAGAAATATGGCCCTTTGTAGCAACGTGGATGGAACTGGAGAGCGTGATGCTAAGTGGAATAAACCATACAGAGAAAGACAGATACCATATGTTTTCACTCTTATGTGGATCCTGAGAAACTTAACAGAAACCCATGGGGGAGGGGAAGGAAAAAAAAAAGAGGTTAGAGTGGGAGAGAGCCAAAGCATAAGAGACTGTTAAAAACTGAGAACAAACTGAGGGTTGATGGGGGGTGGGAG
This sequence comes from Panthera uncia, assembly GCF_023721935.1. Taxonomy (NCBI): domain Eukaryota; kingdom Metazoa; phylum Chordata; class Mammalia; order Carnivora; family Felidae; genus Panthera; species Panthera uncia. The sequence goes on along the minus strand of NC_064808.1, from coordinate 43,157,977 downwards.
GGAGGGGTGGGGAGGTGATGGGCACTGAAGAGGGCATCTTTTGGGATGAGCACTGGGTGTTGTATGGAAACCAATTTGACAATAATCTCATAAATTAAAAAAATAAAAATAAATAAAAAACACATTATGAAAAAAAATAAGAATAAAAAATAAAACAAGATGAGGAGACACAGAGAGAAGGCGGCCAAAAGATGGTCACTTTTCTATGCCCACGTTTCCCCATCACAACCTCTCCTCGCTCCACCCCAGCCTCCTGTGCTCCACATACATTAGCACCTGGTCACATCACTGCCTATCCTGTACCCGAGTACAGTGGCCAGTAGGATGTCCCCAAAGTTGGAGTGACAGCAGCCTCCCCCTGTCTGGGCAGTGAAGCGTTGGAGAGAGAAGAATCGTGAGCTTCCTTTAGGTGATGCTCAAAGCTGGCAGAGCCTGAGCCATGGTTGACCTGGTTGTACTTTTCTCTTGCCAACATGCCCCTTCCATGTAACTTCCGCTCATCGGTCCAGGTTCTGTTCTTTGGAGTCGAGCAAATGAGGTCTCCCCTTGGCCATATGTCAGCCATTGAGGTGTTTGTGAAGAAATAGAAACTATGACTTCTGGCCAAAATGCCCCATTTCTTCAGCCATTCGTTATAGGATGCTGTTTCTTGTCCCCTTGCACTTTGTACCCCAGATGTGCTCTGATAGGGATAGAACATGGGGGATGATTATCTCCCTTGTCCTGAGGGCTGTGTTTGTGTTAAACTTGCCAGGTCTTGTGTTTGCTATTTTCGCAGCGCTCTGGGATCACGCTGAGCTTGCAGCCAGCAAAAATTCCTGTGAGCCGCTGGGAAGGCTTGCTTCCCTCCTCTCCCTCAACTGGTGTGACTGGTCTTTGAATGTAAGATTTCACGTGATTCCTCCTAACTTGGTCTTGGTCTTGGTCTTCCTCAGACGTAATCCAGAATGTTTGGGTCCATCCCTGTAGCTGTCAGCCACTCGTGGATCTGGATTCTGTCACTGAGTGACTTATCCATGTAATCTCATTTTGGATTATCTACAATTCTGATAAGCAGTCTTAGAAATCTTTATCAAAGTTGATAAGAATGTTGAGCAAGGGGCTCCCTTGACATCCCTTGAGTCTTTCCCTGAAGTTGACATCTAGTTCAATACTTTCAAAGTCAACTGGTTTGCTGTCATCTCAGTGGCATTTTAGTATCAACTGCCACCTTCCTCGTCAACCACCTCAGTTAAGCCACAAATATCATTTCCCTAGCCTGCTAATGAATTGTATAGTTTAGGCAGAATTATTTTCTTTCTTTGTTTCAAAGTTAGTAAAGACTCTTTCCACAGAACATGACAGGAACAAAGTCAAGTTAACTAAAGCAGAAAGAGAATTACTGAGTCTCATATTTGGAAAGTCTAGGGGCGGGTCTGGCTTCAGGTATAAATGGATCTAGGGACCCAAAAGGGTTCTCTCCTCCCTCTCTCCTTTCCATCTCTCCCTTCCATCTCTCCCTTCCATCTCTCCCTTCTACCTTGTCTGTGTCACTTTTTCCATCCCGTATCTCTTGGCTGTGTTTCTGTGTGTTGTCCTCATTTTTCTTACTACAGATAAACTTTCTCCAAATAACAAGGACTATAGCTGCCAAGAACCTTCCATGAAAAATCTTTCAGTTAGTCCTGTAACTAAAAGAAAAGCCCTGGTCCCATTAATTCCAAACTGGAAAAACCCTGGGGGAGGATTCTGATTGGCCCATCTTGGGTCACAGACGCAGGGGAATGGGGTTTGGAGACTAAATTTGGGCCACAGTCACTTCTGTGACATTATGTTTCAGGAGGGAGAGGGGGTGCTATTGTCGCCAGCCCCAGAGATCCCATTGTCTGAGTAGGATAAGAAGTGGGGCTCCTGGAGAGTGTATGTCCCTCCGTGCTTCCTGCCCTCACCCATACCCCCAGCTACATTGTCTTGGCTGACACATCGCCAAGTCTCCAGGAGCTTCCTTCCCACCCATCCCTCTTCCCATCCGCATAATGGTCAGCTCAGGACCCATGCATCTGGCTCCCAGCCATCCCATGAAGAGGTAGCATATGTGGGAAAGAATGAACTTCCATTGGGCTGTTGCATTGTGCTTCATATACATTCCCACCTTTAATCCTTATAACAAACCCATGAGATGATAATGATGATCCCTATTTTATGGAGGAGAATGATTTATTTTGAATGTATCCTATTAATTTAACAAACATATATGTACACTTATTATTATGAATATTAATTCATTTGTTGTCATAATAACAATGAGATAAGTACCAAGACCGTCATTTTACAGGAGATTAGAAACTGAGACCTCGAGAGGTTAAGTAACTTGCCAAAGGTTACACATAGTAAACAGGAGAGATTCGAACCCAGATCTGTTAGCTACATCCAGTTTTCACTTTTAGATATGTGTGATATTTAATTTGGAATGGGACTTGTTTCACCTCTGCCTGGGAATTCTGGAGCACTAGCTACAGAAGACCATCCAGGGAAACAGAGTGGGCCAAGCCCACCATCACACTTGTTTTAGACTTTTAGCCCTGCCTTCCCATCTGCCAACCCATCAATACCATCTCCTTCTGCCTCATCCTGGCTGGGTGGGCTCAATTGTGACAATTTCTTTTTTTATTATCATTAATGGATTTTTTTTGAGAGAGAGAGAAAGAGAGACAGAGTACAAGTGGAGGAGGGGCAGGGAGCGAGGAAGAAAGAAACCCAAGCAGGCTATCAGCACTGAGCCAATGCGGGGCTTGAACTCACCAACTGCGAGATCATGAGCTGAAATCAAGAGTCAGACGCTTAACTGACTGAGGCACCCAGGTGTGCCGTGCCAATTTCTAAGTGAAGCATGTGCATCGAATCTTCCCGTGTTCTGAAAGTCCTGCACAGCAGGGAGGGGACCGCTGTGGCTTGTGTACTGCTCCAGCAGTCTTTGTAACCCCAGGTTGCAAGTTAAGGCAGAAGTTAAAGTTCCCTGTAGTTGATGTGTGGGGCATGAACACTGGGGCATCTCAGTGCCATTTAGCAGGTGGAGAGAGCTGGGATCTGGCTCAGGATCTTTTCACTGAGGTTAGGGCCAGGGAATCTGAAACCCAGAGTTCATGTTAAATGGTTGACACACTGACACTTGAAGGACCCAGAAAGCTGTTTGGGGGTTGGGATTTTCAGATGGCAAGTGTACCCAAGGATGAGGAGAACTCAACCTTAGGTAGCAAGTTAAGGCTAGGCTGGAGGGTGAAACATCAGTCCTCATATCAGCAAGGCAGACCAGGAGGCCCTTGCCACGGGTTTTCAGGGAAAGGCTGTAATTCAATAATCATACAACTTCCAGCCTGCTCTTCCTAAAACATAAATCTGAATATGACATTCCCTAACTCAAACCCTTTAGGGGCCCCTCGTCACCTCCAGAGAGGTATCCACCCTTTTTAGCAAGGCTTTGAAGGCTTTTAAGTGTCTATCCCCTACCTTCTTCCCCTGACCTCTTATCACCCTGTCCCTTCCAGCTTGCAATTTATGAAATACAGAAATAGTTCTGGTTTCCAAGGCCAAGACTGTCTCATCATGCCTTTCCCTGTACCTGGAGTGCTGTTAGTCTCTTGTCCACTTGACAAACTCTTATTCCTCACTCCACTTGGAGTTCAAATGCCACCTCCTCCTTGAAGCCCCCTCTGACTGACTCCCACGTTAGACCCAGATGCTCCCTCCTCTGGCATCCCAGAGCAAATTATCCACACATCCATAACACCCATCGTATGTTATAAAAAATATCCGCTGATGGGTCTTTTCCTCCCAGCTCTTAGACTGAATGCTCCTAGAGGGAGAGGTCGTATCTTTTTTTTTTTTTTTTTTGTCTCCAGGTGCATAGCACTGGGCAGGCACAAAGTGCTTAGTAACAAAGGGATGAGGGGCTGAATACTACACATGGTAGCTTTGGAGGAGGAAACTTTGAAGGAGGGACCAAGGGGACAAACACTCAACGAGCGTTTATTGAGCATTTATTGTGAGTGAAAAGGCACGCTCAATGCTAAAAAGACCGTGCAGCTTAAGACAGACTTGGTCTCTGCTCTCACGGAGCTTCCAGGTTATTAGGGGAGACCAGCATTTAACATATAACTCACAAATAAGTGTGTAATTAAAATTGGGTGAGAGGCATTCAGAAAAAGGAAGGCTCTGTTCACGATAAGGGCTTACCCAGAGCTCCCCATACCCTGACCCTGTGAGGATCATCCCCAAAGACCTTTATTTCCTTGCAGCCCTCTCAGGGGTCCTTTACTGGCACCTGCTAGCGTTTTTCTTTGGAGGTTCAGTCATTGTCCTTGAGGACCAGCTTTTGGAAACCCGTTGCCGGTTGATCGGCCTGCTGAACATCCTGGTCTTTATCATTTTCATCATCATCTTCTTCAGCTCCAACATCCCCAGTGCCAGTGGCCATCGGCATCCTTTACAGCTCTTGAATCCTTTATGTACCAGGCGCTGTGATAGATGTTTATTTAATCCCCTCCACATTCCTATAAGAAAGGCAGTATCATTAGCTTCTTTTAAAAATGAGGGAACAGGGAGGTGAAATAACTTGCCAGAGGTCATGTAATTAATAAATGATAGCTCTAGGGTTCTAATCCAAAATCTTTGCTCTTAACCAGTTCCCTGTATGTGCTCACAGGATGGCTCTGAATGGACTTTTTTTTTTTTTCCTAAACCTTCATCAGCATTTTCCTTGCATTTCTTGGGTCTCTTAATGGCCTCTCTTGGGAGGCACTAGGGAGGAGTCATTAGAGAGAAGATTCTATTATTTATTGCCAAGCAGTCATCTTCAGTCATTACTGGAACTCAGAACATACTGCACATTTGTGCCTTTCAGGAGAGGGTCGCATTAATGGGTCCTTGGAGGGATGGGATCTCCTGTCTTCCTTCAGCTTGTACTGTGGAATACCGTCATCACCAGTGATAATTTCAGGTTGAAACCCCACTCTGAGTTCAGCCTCCAGAGCCTCCGTCCTGTGTGTTATATACAATGAGGTAGAGGAAAACCTTAGATTTGTTTTGTTTTTTTTTAACCTATAGGAATGCATCATTCCTTGGTTTCTGGGAAACCAAGTTTATGATGAGCCCTTTAAGTGTAATGCACAGATGTACAGAAAGGGGCATATTTATCATTCAGAAACATCACTGAATAACATTTGTACCAGAATATAACTTACATATGGAAAAGTTCACAAATTGGACTGCTTAGTGAATTACTACACATTGAACATGCTCATGCAGTGGGCCTGAGATCAAGAAACAGACCATGATCAGCACTCCAGAGGCATTCTTTGTGCCACCTGCAAATCACTTCTCACTCCACTTTGCCACGCGTGTAACCACTGCCCTGACCTCTGGCATCGTAGATTACTTAAAAAAATTTTTTTTTTTTATTTTAGAGAGAAACTGAGCATGAGTAGGGGAGAGGGGCAGCGGGTGAGAGAGAGACTCCCAAGCAGACTCCATGCTCAGTGAGGAGCCTGATGCCGGGCTCGATCCCATGACCCTGGCTTCATGACCTGAGCCAAAATCAAGAGTTGGATGCTCAACCGACGGAGCCATCCAGGTGCCCCTACTTTGTATGTTTTTGGATTTCACACAAATATATAAATGTAATCATAGCCTTTGTATTATTTTATATGTCTTCTTTCATTCAAGATTATATTTATGAGATTTATTCCTTTGTTTTTTTTTAAAAAATATTTATTTATTTATTTTTGAGGGAGAGACAGAAACCGAGACAGAGTGAGAGCAGGGGAGACACAGAATGAGAGTGAGAGAAGGAGACACAGAATCCAAAGCAGGCTCCAGGCTCTGAGCCATTAGCACAGAGCTCGACGCGGGGCTTGAACTCGCGAGCCGTGAGATCGTGACCTGAGCCGAAGTTGGACGCTTAACCGACTGAGCCATCCAGGTGCCCCAAGATTTATCCTTTTGTTGTATGTAGCAGTAATTCGTTCGTTTTCATTACTACAGGGCATTCAATTATACGTATATGTCACAGTTTACATATCCATTCTACTGATGATTGACACTGAGTTTCCATTTGGGTGCTAATACAATGTTACTATAACCTGATAGATGTTACTTGGTACACATATGTATGCATTCCTGTTGATTTAGGAGTGACATCACTGGATCATAGGGTCTGTATATGTTCGGCTTCAGTAAATACCGCCAAAGAGTTTTCCAGTGAAAATTGCTTATTTTCGGTTCAACGGTGTGTGAAAGTTCCAGTTAACATTTGATACTGTTAATCCTTTTACATTTAGTCAATCTGGTGGAAATGCGGTAGTAATTTATTGTGGATTTAATTTTTATTTTCCTGTTCACTAATGAGGTTGAGTGTCTTTTCATATGCTTTTTGGCCATTTGGGCACCTTCTTTTACGAAGCATTAGTTCATGTGTTGTGCCTATTTTTCTCTATTGGGTTGTCTTTCTTTTCTTGATCTGAAAAAGTTTTTATATATTTTGGATTAAAGTCAACTGATGGTGATATGCGTCGCAAATATCTTCTTCCACACTGTGCCGTACTTCTTCCTGATGATGTCTTTTGTTGGGCAAAATTTTTACATCAGCCCATTTATGTATCTTCTCTTTTATCGTCACTGTTTTTATTTTCTTTTTTATGTCTGCTTAAAAAAATCTTTCTGATTCCAAGATCATTCATATTTTATCCTAGGCTCACGTCTAAAATCTTTGCTGTTTTATTCTTCACAGTTAGCTCTATCGTCTATGTGAAGTTTATTCTGCATATGATGTGCAAGGTCAAGATTCACCTGTTTCTATATAGTTACCCAGTGGTCCTCATACCATTTACTGAAGGTATTATCTTTTCCCCCTGACTGCTCTGCAGGAGATCCTTAATCATACAGCAAGTTTCCATAGACTTGTGGAACTTTTTCTGGACCCCAAACAGTTCAACTGGCCTCTTTTTCTTTCCTTGCTATAGTAGCCCGGCTGAATTTCTGTAGCTCCGTTAAGTCTGGGTATCTAGTAGTACAAGCCCTCCAACTTTTCACTTCTTTCTTCAGATTGCCTTGGACATTCTTGGTGCTTTGCATTTTCATGTATGTTTCAGAATCAACTTGTCCGTATCACAAAAAACACAATGGGAATTTAATCTAACTGCACTACATTTATAAATCAATTTGAGAAGAACTGACATCTTTATAATATAGAGTTTACCAGTCCATGAACACAGTTCGGTAAACTTAATTGTGTTATCAACTCTCTGCTAATCACTGTGCTGAGCTCAGATGTGGCTCTTGCTTTTGAAGGACTTAATGAATAGGTAGACGAACACTTATCCACAAAATGCAATGTGATAATCTCATCACTGGCAATAAGGGCTAATATTTATTAAGTGCCTAGTATATTCCAGGCATGCTGTTAATAACTTTCTGTGTGTTAATTCGTTTATGCTTCACACTGATACTTTGAGGTGAGTGCTGTTATTATGCCCACCTATAGGTGCTTTTAATTTCAGCATGGTTGACATACAATATTATATTAGTTTCAGGTGCACAACATAGTGAGTCACCATTTCTCTGCATTACAAAGCAATCACCATGATAAATATAGCTACTGTCACCATATGAAGTTTTTACAATATTATTAACTATATTCCCTATGCTGTACATTGCATTCCCATGTCTTTGTTTATTTTATAGCTGGAATTTTGTAAACTTGTCCTCTTCTTCCCCTATTTCACCCATTCCCCGACTCCCCTCCCCTCTGACAACGACCAAATTGTTCTCTGTACCTGTGAGTCTGTTTCTGTTTGGTTTTGTTTGTTCATTTCCCACCCCACTCTAGACACCCTCAGACTGCTTTAGGGCTGTCTGTCTGTCCCTCAGAGATCTCAGCTCTTTCTTCTGACATCATAATCATCATTTTCTGCTTGCCACTGGTGAGCACCCTACTTTTCTTACTCTATTGTACTGTGCTTTTTCTCTCACCCTTTCTTCCTTACTAAGAAGGTCTGTCTGACCTTTCGATAGACATCAGTAGCCAATCAGAATGCTCTTTTACTTTTGTGGGATGAACTGACCAATTATAGCATGAGATTTGCAATCTTTGGTTCTCAGAATTCTTTCCTGAGATGTCGTTGTGTTGGGGCTAATGGGCTGCTGGTGCATGGTCCAAGAAAGGTGTTTTAATTTTTGGAATTTGAGGGTCCTTTATTTTTAGGACTGAAAGCAGAAGACTAGAATGCCCCTCCCTGACAGGGGGTTGCTTTTCAGAATCACATAAATGGTATATGTTAAGTTGATTTTTAAAATTTTAAAACCTAACATTTGTAGAATATCCATACTCAGATATACTCCATATATGCAACCATGGGTGGAATGCTAAACTGGGGAAAAGGAGTCTGGCCCTAAGTCTGCCTTGTGGGTGCTCTTACTGCCTTGGGGTGTCTGTTGACCTCTCTGTGTCTTTGTTTCCTGTCTGTGAAATTAGAAGGCTGGAATGGAGGGTTCTTGAAACAGCTTAAGGCTCTAAGAGTCTATAACTCTGTGTTTAAAGGCCAGAATCTTAGCACTTTAATCCAGACAGTAATTCCAATCCCAATTTATATAAATTTCAAGAAACTTGAATTGAGCATCTATTAGACATCAGGCTCTGTGCCAGGTGCTAGGGATACAAAGGGAGGGGTGACCATCATTGCTGAGAAGGCCCTTGAGCTAGATTCAATGAAAACGAAGTTATCTGGGTAGATGTGAGAAGGAAGAGCATGATGTGGATTCATAGAACTCCAGCTGCTGTAACAAACAATCCCCCACAATATAAGTTTATTTCCAGTTCAGACAAAGTACAAGATGGATGTTTCTGGTCAGTGGGTGATTCTCTGTGTAGCTATTCAGAAACCCTGGTTTCTTCTATCTTGCGACTCCACCATCTTCTCCCAGGACACCTTCTGTTGGATCTTCTGTTGGATCCGCTGCATTCTGCAGGCATAGGTGGGAGAGGGAGACTGGAAGATCCTGTGGAAAGTTTGTGCGGGCCAAGCAGAAAGTGGCATGCATCACGTCCATCCGTGCTTTCCCTTGGCAGAACGCAAACAGACCTAACTGCAAGGGAGGCTGGGAAAGTGGTCTAGCTGAGCGCTTACAAGAAATAGGAAGTATATTTTGGAAAACACACAGCATTCTCTGCCCCAAAGGACTTTGTAAGGGAGTTTGGGCTGTGAGCGGCTAGATTTCTTTTGGAAGTGTAACATTAGATAACTGTCAAGATTGAGGTTGCTGACCAGGGATTTCTTTTTTTTTTTTTTTAATGTTTATTTATTTTTGAGAGTGAGAGAGAGTGCAAGCAGTGGAACAGCAGAGAGAGAGGGAGCAGAGGATCTGAAGCAGGCTCCAGGCTCTGTGCTGTCAGTACAGAGCCTGAACCAGGGCTCAAACTCACAAACCGTGAGATCATGACCTGGGCTGAAGTCAGAAACTTAACTGACTGAGCCACCCAGGTGCCCCTGACCAGGGACTATCTTTTTCAAATTGTGGCTACTGGGAGAGAGAGTGCACCAAAGCCTTTGTTGGTTCAAGGAGGCCCAACTGAGATCATAGTTCAGGCATTTTGCAGGTTGTGAAATGTAAGGAGGAACGGGGTGGAGAGCAAAAGTTCACTACTCAAAGGAATGAGGCTTTTCCACTGTCTGCTGCCCCTCCAACCCACAGGTCTGGCTTGTTGATGAAGAATTCACCAACATTCATTTGTCAGATGGAAGCCAGCTGATTCCTGTGCTTATGATCTGCTTTCTCCTCTCTCCACAGTAACCCTTTCAGCTGCCCCACCGTCCTACTTCAGAGGATTCACATTAATTGCCCTCAAAGAGAACAGAGAGGGTGATAAGGAAGAAGACCATGCTGGGACCTTCCAGGTAAGACTCCTCTGGGCTCCTCTGTTGCCCTCGTGCCCTTGTGGGTAAAAGCTAGGGGAAAGAAGGACATACTGAGGAGCTTGAGTGACAGTAGAGGTACAGGTGTCTGAGGTAGCTTCTCGGGAAGTTCCCTTGACCTTGGATCAGATGGGCCAGGATTGAAGGACCCATAATGGTGTAGGTGGCAAATGTCTCAAGCTTGCTTCCAGGCCTTCGGGATTGGCTACCAGAAAGGGATCTTCTCTGGACTCCCAGTGCCTGGGGGACTGCAGACAGCCCAGCACAGTGAGAGCACTTAGAGCCCTGGCGGGCCTGGCTGTTTTTCCCGAGAGCCATTTGTGATTGACTGGCAAGTCTCAAGTATAAATGGAACAAGAGCTTAGGATGGCCAGACTGGAAGGAATTCAAAGCATAGGCGAAGGACTATTAAGGGAACGAAGAGATTGATTTATGAGAGGAGATTAAAAGAATTAAACATGCTTTGCTTGGCTAAATGAACAGGGCTGAGTGTGAGAGGTGGTAATGGTCTTTAAATGTCAGTCCTCACAGAACAACCTTCTCCAGGGGAGGCTGCGTTTGACTTTGTACAAAAGGGCACGGCCAGACGAAAGTGGGTCAAGAGAAGAAAGAGAATCTCAAAGGCAAGGGCCCTGACAGTGAGTCATATTTCACCGTGGAATATTCTTCCAAGGGAAGTGGCGGGAACATCATCCCCTTTCAGAGGTTTAGAAAAAGGCCATCCAGTCGTCAGAACATGTCCCAGAAGGACTGGGGCCATCCTAGGAGGAGGCCTGGCCAAATTTGCCGCAACCATTTCTCATCTCAAATTTCCATTGTTCTAGAATGCATTTTTATCTGACGTTTGCAAACTCAGAAAAAAAAAAAAGAGCTCAAGAAAAATACTTAACACCCATAGCTGACTGTTGGGGAATCCTAGTGTAAGTTGTGGGCTCCACAGAGGGCCCTGCCCCAAAATATCTCCCCCATCTAAAGACATCTTTTAATCCTTTGTAGCCAGGTTGTCATTTTGAATCCTGTGTTAAACAGAAAAAAATTTTTTAATGTTTGTTTATTTTTGAGAGAGAGAGACAGAATACAAGCAGGGGAAGGGCAGAGAGAGAGGGAGACACAGAATCTGAAGCAGGCTCCAGGCTCTGAGCTGTCAGCAAAGAGCCTGATGCAGGGCCCAATCATGACCAGAGCCAAAGTCAGACACTTCATTGACGGAGCCACTCAGGTGCCCCATTGAATCCTGTGTTTTAAAAAATGTCCATTGTTTTGTATTCTGGGTCTCTGGCCTAGTAGGGCTGTTAATTCCATGCTCATTGTGATGTTCTTCTGTGTACCTAGGTGGCAGGAACCTTCTTGGCATATATCTGAAGGAGTCACCCAGTTATAATACCAAGGATGCCCAGCATTTTCTGGGTTCTTACCATGTGCCAGCTATTAGGTTTAGTTCTTTGTCTTGTTTTGGTTTATCTCATCTTAATTTAATTGGTGTACTTACTTTAATTCTCCAAACAGCCAAATGGATAGAAACTAGTATCCCTATTTTATGGATCAGGAAATTGAAACTAGGAAGATTGAATCATTTGCGTAAACACCTAGTAAATAGTAAGCTCAGGTTCCTCTACCAGATGTCTGATTCCAGAGACTAAATTGTTTCGTATCTGAATAGTACCTAATAATCTCCTGGCACAAGTGTATTTGGACAGTGTATCAGTAAGGTTGTCATGATAGGGAAAGGAAGATTCATGCATGCGTTCAGCCCGTAAAGCATTGAAGTAAATTCCCCTGGTCCTTGTTGTGCTAATTTACCTGGAGGTGTGGATGATTTATCAGATTCAGATGAGAGATCTGGGTACCTGAGTGTCAGGAGGGGTAAAGTTCTAAGAGGGGAAAAGGTAGAGGGTGGGATGGGGGAAGAGTGACCTTAATTGTCACCCGAACAAAATGTATCTGCTTTAAAATGGTGCTTAGAGGGGCGCTTGGGTGGCTCAGTCGGTTGGGCGTCTGACTTCGGCTCAGGTCATGATCTCACCGTCCGTGGGTTCGAGCCCCACATAGGGCTCTGTGCTGACAGCTCGGAGACTGGAGCCTGCTTCCAACTCTGTGTCTCCCTCTCTCTCTGCTCCTACCCCGCTCAAGCTCTATCTCTGTCTCTCTCAAAAATAAATAAACATCAAAATGGTGCTTAGAAATATATACTCAAAACAGTTGAAACCAGGGATTCAAATAGGTATTTGTACAGCCGTGTTCATAGCAGCACTATTCACAACAGCCAAATGTAGAAACAACCCAAACATCTCCTGATGGATGATTTGGCTAAACAAATGTGATGTATACATACAGTGCAATATTAATTCTTGAAAAGGAAGGACATTCTGACACATGCTATATGTAACGTAGATGAACCTTGAAGACATTGTGCTAAGTGAAATAAACTAGTCACAAAAAAGGACAAAATACTGTATGATTCCACTTATGTGAGGACCTAGAATAGTCAAATCCAGAGAAACAGAAAGTCGAATGGTAGTTGCCAGGGGCTACAGGGGAGAAGGGAGTAAGGAATTCTTGACGAACAGAGAGTTTGGGTTTGGGAAGATGAAAACAATTCTGGAGATAGATGGTGAGTGATGGCTGCACAAAAATATAGAGTGTACTTATAGCCAGTGAACTATATACTTAAAAATGGTTAGAATGGTAAATTTTATGTATATTCTCCCCCCCCACCCCCCACCGCCACACACACACAAAGGATGCCTGAGTTAGACCTAATGGGGACACGATGTGGAGTTAGGCCTGATGAGGATGTGGCTGCTTTCTTTAAAGGCTATTCTGTTTTTTTAAAATTTTTTTTTAAGTTTATTTATTTTTGAGACAGAGAGAGACAGAGCATGAACGGGGGAGGGTCAGAGAGAGAGGAAGACACAGAATCAGAAGCAGGCTCCAGGCTCTGAGCCATCAGCCCAGAGCCCGACGCGGGGCTCGAACTCACGGACCGCAAGATCGTGACCTGAGCCGAAGTCAGACGCTTAACCGACTGAGCCACCCAGGAGCCCCAAGGCTATTCTGTTTTAATTCAATAAACTGATAGTCCTTCCCAACGCACTGTCGTTTCTACTCAGCTAAATCTTGGTCCTTTCAGCTGATCGGTGAATACAGGGCCCTGCTCACAGTGGGCAGTGAGTAAATGTCTGCTGAATGAATAAATGAGCGAATTATTCTTTCTACTCGTATCTGTTACTCAGTCCTTTTCAGAACTCCTGTCTCTTTATGCATCTCTCCTTCTTCCTTCTCTTGGAGCTTTGCACATGCTTTCATGTTGCATCGCAGTGATTCTCCGAGTGTGGTCTCTGGACCAGCAGCATCAGCACCACTGGGGGAACTTGTTAGAAATAAAAAATCTCGGGTCCCACCCAGCCCTACTGAATGAGGCACTCACAGGCCGCGACCTGTGTTTTAACAAGTGCTCAGGATGAATCCCGTGTCTGCTCGAGTTTGAGAGCCGATGTTGAAATGAAGCACAGATCCAGCCCATCCAACACGAACTCCTCCATCATCACATCAACGTATCTGTCTGCTGCCATATATCCTATCGCTTCCACCAGCCCTTGAGGAATCAAATTGAGAAACAAACACAAAAAATGCCTCGCAGATAATAGTAATGCCTGTGTGCCAGGAACCATTCTAAGTGGTTTACATTTATTAACTGATCACGATGAGCTAGCACTGTTACCCTGTCTTTCACAGATGAGGGAATTGTGGCACAGAGCAATTAAGTAACTTTCTTCAGACCGCTCAGCTCTAAGTGATAAAGCTGGGATTCAAACTCAGGCAGTCTGGCCCCAGATCCCTACTCCCCACCACGCTCTGCACTGCCTCTCAACGTGTACGTGTTAAGTGAAAATATGAGGGTCTACTATGACTTTTTTATGGTGGTAGTCTCTGTGCCAAGGGCTTTATATGCATTATCTTACTTAATTCTCATAGCAACCCTGTGAGGTCAGTATTGTTACCACCATTTTCCAGAGGGTAGAACTGAGTCTCCAAGGTGCTAAGTGAATTGACCAAAGTAATCCAACATGTACATGGGGGAAGGGACAAACGCCATGCCGGTGATTTTCTCACACTTCATCTCCCCGCCCCCGCCCTGCCCTTGCACATTAAATGCACACTCTACCTGGGTTCCCCTTGCACGGCGCATGCCATCTTGTCTCTCCTGCTTCCCTGTGGTCTCTGTACTTGCCTCTCCCACGGCAGCCTACAAGTCTTCTCTCTCCACCAAAGCCGTCATCTTTGGAGTCACTCGCTTATTCGTGGGCATTCACGCAGTGTCTCCTATATGCCAGGCACTGGGGTAACGACGGTGACAAAAACAGGCACGGCTCTGCCCTCCCGGAGTACAGTGTCCTCCGTGCAGCTGCACCTTAAAAATTACCTCTGCTGCCGGTAGGCGTAGTAGAAAGTCATCCATTGGAACCCGAGCAGGTGTCCAGAAGCTACAAACGCCACGGTGATTTTCAAAACACATACTTAGTGATTAACACATCTGTAGAAGCACTTCTTCGTTGACACCTTCGCTCCAGATACAACAATCTCGAGACCCTAACAACAACAAAATTCTGATACTGTTTCGATCTGGTTAAAGATTACATTCTTCGTTCTGAAAGTGACTCGGAGGATGCGTGGTTCTGCTTCTGCATGAGTGAGCCCTTACGCAGAGAATACAGACTCACCAGGTACAAACAAGTGTGAATTTTAATGCCCCTTTAGACTCAGTGGGGGAGGGAATGGGGCCGCAGGGTACGGGGTTATGCTCTCACCACGTGGCCAGACCCAAGAAGAAGGGGGTGGGGCTGCCCATCTGCTTCCAGCAAAGCAGCCTGGGCACAGACTGGGGAATCTGTCTCTGGCTGCCAGAAGGGAGAGACAGGGGAATCTCTCTTTGATGAGCGAGTTGGGTGTACTTATGGGTAATTGAAAGTGACAAGGAATGCAGGGGATGGACTGCCTGCACAAAAGTAACCCACTAATCCTTTAAAATTGTATTGCTAAAACCGAATTGCTCCCTGGAATGCTCGTGGCCCAGCCAACTGTCCAGCTCCTCGCCCCCTTCCTTCAGGTCTCTGCTCAGATGGCCCTTTCTCAGGGACGCCATCCGGATCCCCCTATTTGAAGCTTCCTCCCCCCTTCAGTTCCCCGGCTGGATTTCCTATCCTTCCCCACTTAATTTTTGTCCTGTTGCCTTTATTGCCACACGATGTGCCATTTTACTTGTCGACTTGAGTATTATCTGCCCCCTTCCATTAGATTGTGAGCTCCTCAAGGCAGGGGGTTTTATCTGTCTTGTTTGCTGAAGGGTTGTTTGCCTGAGAAGATCCCTTGTCAATACCATACAAACAAGTATCTTTTTAATAACTAATTATTCCATATTCTTAATCACCTGTTTCTAAACTATTTTCATTATCTCTTCATTAACAATATGTATTAGCATCTAATGGGTCCTGAGCTACACTAGAAGCTCAGAGAGGTTCTAAAAATAAAATGCTGTTGCAAGCCCATCCTTAGGAATTTTCTTAGTTTGTAGGAAAACTTTCTTTTGTTATGGTCATCTGAACTTAATCATGCCCCTTAAAAGACTAGGATTTTTCAATGTGCTATTCACTATTATAAATAATGGAGTAAAAACA
Source organism: Panthera uncia (assembly GCF_023721935.1). Lineage (NCBI taxonomy): Eukaryota > Metazoa > Chordata > Mammalia > Carnivora > Felidae > Panthera > Panthera uncia. The sequence goes on along the minus strand of NC_064808.1, from coordinate 43,142,358 downwards.
GGTTTTGGGTGTTTTTTTTGTTTTTTTTTTTTTGCATATGCCTTTCTTTGTTTGGTATTATTTTGGTAGAATAGATTCCCAGAACTGTAATTACATACACAAAGGATGTGGACTTTTTAATGTTTTTGATATATGTTGATTGCAAAGGTGATTATAACACTCCCGTCAGCGCTCCTTCCAACAGCCTGATCTGGGCTTGTCATCATGGTAACCACACCCACTGATGGGAAGGGACACATATATTCCCATATCAGGACTAGGCATCAGAGGACTTGGGCAGGTCAAATTGATTAACCAGCTGTAGCAAGATGAAAGCTAATGGAGGAACACAGAAAGTCACTTACTTAGATCCAAATAACCAATTGCACGTGTACAAGAAGAGATACTGGGACTTATGGCAGTGCATTAAACAAACAACAACAAAAATACCCTAGGGTTTTTAGTTGCCTGTAAGTTCAGGATGAGTCATCTGTTGAGATAGGACCACGAAAAGCTAATGAGGTCTTAGGACGCGTCATAGGTGCATAACACAGGAGTCAGATTGTTTTGTGGGATTATTATTTTTTAAATTTATTTTAGAGAAAGAGAGCATGTGAGTCAGGGAGAGGGACCGAGAGAGAAAGAGAGAACCTCAAGCAGGGTTCATGCTCAGTGGGGAGCCCAACACAGGGCTCGATCCTATGACCCTGAGATCATGATGTGAGCCATAATCAAGAGTCAGATGCTCAGCTGACTGAGCCACTCGGGCGCCCTATGTCTTATGGGATTCTTAATCCATCCTGAGTGAGCTCACAATATTCTCTTTCTTCATATATAGAATACACCTTTCTAGTGAACGAATATTACAGTGTAAAATATACAGCGTTTTCTTTCATGCATTTGTTTATTCAGATATTTCCTTAGCATTCAGACCACTCTGTACTTTTCCTTCAGAGTGTTTTTGTTTAACATTTCTCTGCACCTACCAAATTGTAGGGCAAAATCATATGTGTTTTGTTCACTAGTATATTTCTAACCACCAGCACCATACCTGGCACATGGTAGACACTCAATAAATGTTAGCTGAGATGAAACATTTCATTAGCTGTCAAAGGCAACATACTAGGCTCTGAGCGTATTGAGATGAATAATTAAGGCCTGGTGCCTGGTATCAGGTGGTCAGGATCTACAGCAGAACTTGCCAACCCTGGTGGATCCCAAGTGGGTTATAGGAGCACCCAGATATTTACTTGTTTAGATATTGGGGTGGACTCATTTGTTTACCCTAGGGAAATTCTATCATTTCCTGCATGTGACACAGAGTAAGCCAATTGCACATGTACAAGAAGAGAGACTTTCATTTACGGCAGCACGTTCAGCAGGCGGATAAGAACGATATAGAAAGGACTGTTTTTGCAACATGCTAGGCACTAGAATTGCTGCGTGTGTGACAATAAGAAAACAGTCATTTTCAGGAAGTGAGGAGGGAGTGCTGATTTGAGAGGAGAGAAAAGACGTTCATAGAGGTGATTACTTTGAGTTGTCTCTTTGGGTGGTTCAAGCTTACAGATGCACGGGGGGTGACGATGAAGGGTATGTGTGAAGTCCACTCTACTGTTTCCTCAGACCTCTATTTTAAAACTTTCCCTACTTAATGTTCCACTGCATCTTCTTTGATTAGTGCATAGAGCCCAGCAAGGACACAGTAAGTTTTCTTACATGAATGAATGAATGAATGAATGAACGGAAGAATGAACGAACGAACGAACGATCTAGGGGATAAAAGACATGCTATGGCCAGCCCCTTCTCTTCAGGAATTCACTCAGGGTAAAATGCCTCGGTGAAGATGTGATCCTAAAAGAACCATCAAAAGAACACATTTTAAAGGCAATGGCAGGACCTCTTGTTCGATACTTCGTTTTCTTTTTTTAAATTGCCATCTGAAATCATTTGTAAGGAGAGTGAGAAGCAGCTTGCCTTGTGAGTGCCTGGGGTACACATGGGGTCCTCAGGCTGCTACAGCCCCGATCTCTGGTGCCTGCTACCAGGAAGGATGAAAAGCAGTTTCCTTCCAAGCAAGCAAGCCCTGAGAACCAGATGCTCTATGGGGAGGAACAGCAGAGCACACACCCTTGTTTTGTGTTGGAAAATACAGAAAAGGATAAATACAGAGGGTGGTGAAGACGAAATAAAAAATGTCCTCTTATAACATAGAGATAATCACTATTAACATTTGGGTACATTTCCTTCCAGATTTTAAATATATATGCATATATGTAGTTGCTCAACAAATATTGGAACCAAACTATATATAGGATCTTATGACCTCTTTTATTTTTAATGAACATTATATTATGAGTGTATTTCAATACAATTAAACATTATTCCACAGCATGAATTTTAATGACTTTATAATACTCCACTATTCCGTTGAATTATAATTTATTCCACCATTCCTCTGTTGTTGGGCAAGATAGGTAGCTCTAGTTCTTTTCATTTTTCCTTTCGTTTTTAAAAAAAAAAAAAACCCCACTGCAATGAACACAACACATAAATCATTGTTAACATCTGTGACCATTTCCCTGTTATTAATTTCAAGAATTAAATTACAGGGTTGAACTAATGTCTCCCTCCCTCTCTTTCTCTCTGCACACACACGCACACACACACACACACACACACGCACACATGTGTGCATGTATATATTAGCTCCTCTATTTCTAAAAGTGGACATTTGGAATTAGACAGTGTCACTGGTAGGCACATGGATTATTATGACAGGAGAAAGCATTCCTGTTCCTAGGCTGATTTTCTTCCTCCAAAAGGACTCTTTATCTCATTATTTCTTCCAATTCTAGCTTAACTTGTCTAGTTAGAATATATGTTGGGTGTGCGGAAAGAACGTGGTTTTGGAGTCAGCGGGCCTGGGCTCAAATTCTGCCTCCACCAGCTGGGTGAAGAAGTCACTTAATTTCTTTGACTCGTAGCTCCTTCATCTATAAAGTAGGGATAAGAAAGGTTATTTTGAGAATCAGATGAGCTATTTTATGTAAAATTCCCCAGATGGTGTCGGGATGTAATGGACCCTCAAACAATGTCTCTTCCGTCTGAGCCGGAAGCTTAGTAGGGTGCCCTTTCCACGTCTCTGTGGCCAGTGAATTACAAACCCCGTCCCTCTGTAGACATGAGCAGACATCCCACCTTCAGCATAACCAACCAGCTGTCTTTTCGACCCCCAAGTGAGGGGAGGGACAGGCTTGTCTAATTCTTTCTATCTTCATTGTAATATGATTGGGAAGTCTATAAAGTAAAATGGGAAAACTTCACTGTTTCTGGATACATCATACCCAGTAAATAAAAATAAAACTCTGGTCCTTGAGGGTGCTAGGTGGTTGGCTGGGCTCCATTACTGGCTTTGTGACCTTCTCCCACACAGCAGTTTAACCAAAAATGGGTTCAAATTATACTTTGAGAAAGACAAATGCCGGGGAGGGGGGAGCGATGAGCAGACAGAGGAAACCACAACTATCACCTCCAGGTATGAAGTAGTCTAGTTGTTTATTTAATGCTCTCCCTCTTAGCTGTAGGTTCCATGAAAACAGGACAGTCCATTTCTTTCGTCCCCAGTGCTGGGTACAATGCCTGCCACCCAACAGGCACTCAGTAAATATGTGTCACATAAATAAACCAATCTACTAATTTCCTGTCAGTTTCTGACCCATCCCATGAGGTGGGCACTGTTCTCGTCCCCATCACGCAGGCCAGGTAATACCGAGGGAAACGGAAACCGTGACAAAGGGCACAGAGCCATAAATGGTGGGGAGCGAGGATGGAAACGTGAGGACAGACTCTGTGCCATTTTCTCTGTTCAGCATCTTGTGTGGCTACAGGAACAGAAGTGTGGGAGGGACAGACTGAAATCGACTGCTTGTCTCCTAAAATCTTCTCAGGGTTGTTCCAGAAAGCACACTGGGTTCATCACCTCACGGGTCCTTCTTGTGCTGTCATCCCCTGACACCCATATCTTACTTCTATCCCATTTGGAGTCTGTGCCCCTACCCCGTCTCCACGCTCTCTCACACTTGGCACATCCTTTATTCAGTCCTTCACACACACTGTGGCTTAATGTGTTAAATCCCTGTTCGCCAACGAGATTCTGCAAAGAGACGGAAATCTGGGCCGTGGCCATCTCTGTATTCCCACGGCTTCCCCAAGGCTTGGCACTCTGGCCAGTTGATAAATGTTTCCCAAATTGATGGACGACTTGCTGCTGGAATTTTTGGCCCTCGTTTGCGGGCATTCGTTGGTCTCATGCTTTCTTGCATGGGAACTAGTATTGTTTTCCCATCTATCTTCTGAAAGGTCTAGAAATCATTTTCAAGTACGTCATAGAATTGTTTAGCAGACAACCTGTAACTCTTATTGCCTCCAAAGAGCTTTTATCAGGTACGTGTCAAGTAGATGCAAAATGCCAGTAAGTCATGGCGTGGCCTTGTAATCCCCTCATCTTTGTTTTTCGCTTCTAAGTTTTTATTTTCCCATTTTTTTTTAAATGGAAGTGTAGTTGACACACAATGCTACACCAGTTCCAGGTGTACAACATAGTGATTTGATAACTATATACGTTATGCTCTGCTCCCTACAAGTGTAGCCACCATCTGTCCGCATATAACACTATTACAATATCATTGACTATATTCCCTATGCGATCCCTGTCATCCCTGTGACTTACTCATTCCATAACTGGAAGCCTGCGTCTCCCACTATCCTTCATCCATTTTGTCCATCCTCCCACCCTGCTCCCCTCTGAGAACCATCAGTTTGTTCTTTGTAGTTATATATTTATGTTCTTTATATTCATATTTTGTTCTTTATATTTATCTATGTTTCTGCTTCTTGTTTGTGTATTCATTTGTTTTGTGTTTTAGATTCCACACGGAAGCGAAATCACATGGTATTTGTCTGGCTGAATTATGATACCTTCTAGGCCCACCTGTGTTCTCACAAATGGCAAGATCTCATCCTTTTCTATGGCTGAGCAATATTCTATTGTATATACAGATGCCACGTCTTCTTCATCCACCCATCCTTCCATCCATCGATAGACACGGGTTGCTCCCACATCTTCACTCTTGTAAATAATGCTGCGATAAACATAGGGGTGCAGGTATCTTTTCAAATTAGTGTTTTTTGTTTTCTTTGGGTAAATACCCAGTAGTGGGATTACTGAATCATATGGTATTTCTATTTTTAATTAAAAAAAATGTTTTTAACGTTTATTTATTTTTGAGACAGAGAGAGAGACAGAGCATGAGTGAGGGAGGGGAAGATAGAGAGGGAGACACAGAATCCAAAGCAGGCTCTAGGTTCTAAGCTGTCAGCACAGAGCCCGATGTGGGGCTCGAACTCACCGACTGCGAGATCGTGACCTGAGCCGAAGCTGGACGCTCAACCAACTGAACCACCCAGATACCCCTCTATTTTTAATTTTTTGAGGAACCTCCATGCTGTTTTTCACAGTGGCTGCACCAGTTTGTATTCCCACCAACAGTGCAAAGGGTTCCCCTTTCTCCACATCCTTGCCAACACGTGTTGTTTCTTGTATTGTCGATTTTAGCCATTCTGACAGGTGTGAGGTGTTATCTCGTGGTTCTGATTTGCATTTCCCTGATGATGAGGGATGTTGAGCATATTTTCATTTGTATGCCTTCTCTGGAAAAATGTCTGTTTAGGTCTTCTGCCCATTTTTTAAGTTTATTTATTTATTCAAGAGAGAGAAAGAGCATGAGAGAGAAAGAGCAAGGCAGGGGCAGAGAGAGAGAGAGGGAGAGAGAATCCTAAGCAGGCTCTGTGCTCTCAGCCTGATGTGGGGCTTGAACTCATGAACCATGAGATCGTGACCTGAGCCAAAATCGAGAGTCAGATGCTTCATCAACTGAGCCCCCCAGGCACCCCTGTCTTCTGCCCATTTTTAATCAGATTATTTGTATTTTGGTGTTCAGTTGTATAAGTTCTTTATATATTTTGGATATTAACCCCTTGTCATATATATCATTTGTAAATATCTTCTCCCATTCAGTAGGTTGCCTTTTCATTTTGTTGATGGTTTCTTCTGTGGTCCAAAATTTTTTATTTGGACATAATTTTCATAATTTTCTTTTGCTTTTGTTTCCCTTGCCTGAGGAGACATCTCTAAAAAATTTTTCTGTGGCCAATGTCAAAGAAATTACTGCCTATGTTTTCTTCTAGGGAATTTATGGTTTCATGTCTTACATTTAGGTCTTTAATCCATTTTGAGTTTAGTTGTGTGTATGGTAAAAGAAAGTGGTCCATTTTCATTCTTTTGCATGTAGTTGTCCAGTTTTCCCAGCACTATTTATCGAAGAGACTGGTCTTTCCCCATTGTATATCTTTGTCTCCTTTGTCATATATCAATTGGCCATATAAGCATGGATTTATTTCTGGGCTCTCTATTATGTTCCTTGATCTATGTCTGTTTTGGGGCCAGTACCATACTGTTTGGATTACTACAGCTTTGCAATATATCTTAAAATCTGTGATTGTGCTACCTCCAACTTTGTTTTTACTTCTCAAGATTGCTTTGCCTATTAGGGTTTTTTTTGGTGATTCCATGCAAGTTTTAGTATTATTTGTCCTAGTTCTGTGAAAAATGCTGTTGGTATTTTGATAGAGATTGCATTGAATCTGAAGATTGCTTTAGATAGTATGGAAAATTTTCACTACATGAATTATTCCATATCTTTCCATTTGTTTGTATCCTCTTCAAAAGAATTTTTATAATTTATGTATTAAGTAGCTTAAAAATGCCAATAAGTCACTGTGTGGCCTTGCAGTCCCCTCATCTTTAAAATGAAAATACTGAGTCTCCATTCCAGATCTAATTACTTTATGGGCTAGATTTTAATTCTGGTGTTACAAACATTTAAGCCATCTGTTTGCTTTTTAAAATAGAGTTAAAAAATAATAAAAAATAAATAAAATAGAGTTAAATCCAAAGAGTGAATGGATCATAGTTTATTTAAACAGTAGCCTATTGAAGGAAATTTAGGTAAATTTTTAAAATATTATAAATAATTTTATAAAGAAAACCCTTTTCATTTATTTATTTATTTATTTATTTATTCAACAAATATTTATTAACACTAGCTTGTACAGGCATGTTCTAAGCAGTGAGAATACAGCTATGATCAAACAGACAAAAATCCCTGCCCTATGAACATTGCTTTTTTTTTTTAATGTTTATTTTTGAGAGAGAGAGGATGAGCAGGGTAGAGGCAGAAAGAGAAGGGAACAGAGGGTCTCAAGCAGGCTCTGTGCTGATAGAAGAGAGCCCAACTGGGGGCTTAATCTCATGAACTGGAAGATGGTGACCTGAACCTAAGTCAGATGCTTAACCAACTAAGCCACCCAGGTGCCCCTGAACATTGCTTTTCTATATTTTAAATCCTATTCATGGATAGAACCCAAAGTTTCTGTACCAGATACTTTTTAGGCTCTTGATGTATATTAAAACACTTTCTGTCACACCTGATCAAGTAGGAATTTGAGTAGGAGCCTGACTCAGAGCTTACTTTTAGAAAGTATGTATAACCTTTGCCAAGTTATTCTTTGTGTGCCCCCTTGGACACAAAAATGTCCCTCCATTTGACCCCAGCTGATACCTGAAGTTCCACAATCCTTTGTTTGTGGGAGACCAGGGTATTGGCTAGAAGGAGTCCCCATCATTTACCACATGGTTACTAAACCACAATTTACAAGTCCCATTCTTGTGTAGTTACCTTTTTTTTTTTTTTTTTACATTTTTAAAATGTTTTTATTTATTTTGAGAGAGATAGAGAGATAGAATATGACCAGGGGAGGGGGAGAGAGAGAGAGAGAGAGGGAGACGCAGAATCTGAAGCAGGCTCCAGGCTCTGAGGTGTCAGCACAGAGCCCGATGTGGGGCTTGAACTCACGAACCATGAGATCATGACCTGAGCCGAAGTCCGACTCAACCGACTGAGCTACCCCGGGTGCCCCTCAAAGGTCATTTTTGTCAAAGCATCCATTTCTGACCACATCTTATAAAACAATACCTGCATCACTCAATCCCATTTATCCTGCTTTAGTTCTCTTTATTTGACTTATCACCATCTGACATGTTATAACTTGTGGGCTTACCTCACTATAATATCAACTCCATGAAAGTAGGGACACTGCTTTGTCAAGCACTGTATCTATTCCGTACTGTCACAGTGCCTGGTACATAGTAGGAATTTAATAAACAGCTGTCAATTTCTTAGGTGTGCCTTTTTAAATTCAGCCCTAAAATAAGTTGTTCTTTTTGACAATGGAATGACACTGACGGTATGGTAAAGACAAGGATTCTGGCACCAACTTTTCACCCCTTTCCTTCTCAAAGTCAGCTGACGTCCCAGGGTTTCTTCATATGCATCTATATGAGGACACACATGCTTATACACACCTCCTAGCCTCTTTCCAAAGCAGCCTATACTTGTACAGATGCCTTTCTGGCTTCCTAGTACAGGACCTTGCCTGAATCCCAATTTAATGTTATCATCTTTGTGGCAACATAGCCACTCACCCCCTCACTGACTGCATAAGTTTGGGCCACTTAATTTAACCTTGCTAAGCTTCAGTTTCCTTGCCTGCCTGTCAGTTCGGAAAAATACTAACTCGGAGAGTTGTAAAGATTAGATAAGGATCTCCAGTTTCTGCTTTGACATAGAAAGAGCTTGGAAGTCCACTCCTGTCCTCACAAGAAAAAGGCTGAAAAATTGAAAATCAAGAACTCTAATTATATCCATCAGTGAATTGAGGACACAAGACAAACGGCCCCCTCCTTGCCCCCAACCTGGAGAGACAGGGGCTACTGAGAATCATAGCTTATCAGGAGCAGAAGTTGCTGGAGACAGTAACTGATGGGGACACTTAAATGGTCACTGACAGATAGCTAGAGGCTGAGTATAGACTACCTTGAGTTAAACCCCTTGGAGCCCAATATTAAGGGATCTCAACACTTCAGTAAATTAAAAAAATTTTTTTAAATTGTTCATTTTTTTAATCTTTATTTATTTTTGAGAGAGAGACAGAGTGTGAGCAGGGAAGGAGCAGAGAGAGAGGGAGACACAGAATCTGAAGCAGGCTCCAGGCCCTGAGCTGACAGCACAGAGCCCAACGCAGTGCTCAAACTCAAAAACCATGAGATCATGACCTGAGCCAAAGTCGGATGCTCAACCTACTGAGCCACCCAGGCGCCCCAAATGTTTGTTCATTTTTGAGGCAGAGAGAGAGAGACAGAGCATGAGTGGGGAAGGGGTAGAGAGAGAGGGAGACCCAGAATCTGAAGCAGGCTCCAGACTCTGAGCTGTCAGCACAGAGCCCAATGCAGGGGTCAGACTCACAGACCGCGAGATCATGACCTGAGCTGAAGTCGAGGGCTTAACTGACTGAGCCACCAAGGCGCCCCCACACTTTTGTGAATTTTACCTCTAGAAGCCCCACCATGTTCTCACCTGGTGAAGGTGAGAGAAAAATTTTCTCCTGCTTCAGGCAGAGGGAGGGAAACAATAACCATTTTGAAATATATCCAGAACAGTCTCCATAATAAGACCTGCCCTCAAAGGAGACTACCAGAGCCTTATCTGAGCTGGGAGAAGGACAATTAGCCAACTCTAGCCACCTCTAGCCTTCCTATCTCATATAAGGGGAGGAATAAAGGCTAAGAAACTTCTGAAAATCATAGCCAGAGACTCTGGCCCAGTAAGAAATCTGACATTAATAATAAGGTTATAGACTACTTCCCCTTCCCAATACCTTGTTGTCTCATCAACAGGATTCCAGTATAATGACAATCTAAGAGGGAGTTTCTAGAGAAAACCAAAGATAATAGAGGAGACAGAAATAAAAATACTAGAGGGTATTGAAACCTCTGACACCTACAACCAAAGCAAATGTTAAACACAGCCTAACTTCTAACCAGATAAACATGAAACTTCACGCTCGCATTTTATTTATCTCAGTTCCTGTTATCCTATAGATCATCTCTGGCTTTCAACAGAAAATTACAAGGCATGCTAAAAGGCAAGAAAAAACACCATGAAGAGACAAAGCAAACAGCAGAACCAAACTTAGGGCAGAGATTTTGGAATTATCAGGCTAGGAATTTAAAATAACTGAATAATATGCTAAGCACCGTAAAGAAAAAAGTGTATAACATGCAAGAACAGATGGTAATGTAAGCAAAGAATTTGAAATTCTAGGAAAGAATCAAAAGAAAATGCTAGAAGCCAAAAATACTGTAACAGGTAATGAATACCTTGGATGGACTCATCAGTAGATTGGACGTGGCCAAGGAAAGGATCAGTGAGCTTGAAGATATGTCAATAGAGGTGTTCCAAGCTGAAATGCAAAGGTAAAAAAAAAAAAAAAAAAAAAAAAGAATGGACAAAAAAAAGTTCAGAATATCAAAAAACTGTGGGACAATTACAAAAGGCATAACATAGGTACAATGGGAATACCAGACCAAAAAAATGAGAAAGGAGTAGAAGAAATGTTTGAAGATTAGATGAGCTAAATAAAAAAAACTTATCAAAGTACCTGGTACATACTATGTGATCAATAAATGATAGCTATTATAACTACCACTATCATCAATTGATAGATCCAAGTACCAGAAGAGGAAAGGAGGGTATGGATCAAAGACAACATTTTAGAGAGAACTTATTCTTAATTGGGGATGGGGGGGGGAATACTTCTTTATTTGAGGGCAGGGCAAAGGCAAAGGAAACTGGTGAAAATATACAACAATTTGATGAATAAGAAATGAAGGTGATAGAGTTCACGTAGGATGCTCTCCATATAATTCAGACTTTAATAGTAATATCTCCCTCACGAGATTATTGAGAAGATCAAATAATATATAACACTGCTTTTCAAATTGTAGTGAACATCAGCATCTCCTGGGCTCTTGTTTATAATGCACCTCTCTAGGTCCCGACCCCGAGAATTTGATCCTACGCATGTAAGAGGGTGAGGAGCTGGGGCAGAGAGCCCTGCACTTTTAAGAAACACCCCAGGTAAATCTGGTACAGGTGCCTCACAGACCACATTTCAAGAAATGTATGGACATATTTGATTCCAGCTTGACCAGAAACATGCTCAACAAGTGTTTTTCAAGTAGAGAGAGGCAGGCTCATCTGTAGAGGGGGTCAGGATGGGGCTGAGGACTGAGGAGTTGGAAGAGGCTGGGAACAAGGGCAGGAGTAAGTATGAAGTCTATAAGGTGAACGGAAAGACTGCCTAGCGACAGAAAACACACGTTCCTAGGAGGAAGCTTCAGACTAGATTTGTAATTGTCTCCATCAGTCCTCAAGAGCCTGGTTGCCGGAGCCAAGTGAACAGGTGATGTGATTTTCGCAGGGCTGACAAACCCAGGGGTACAACGGAAGATGGGAAGAGAAACCAGGTAGTGGTTGGAGGAGGGGGAACCAGGGCACCATTGAGGAGGCTGGTAAGGGTCCAGACTGGGGAGGAGGCAGTGCCTCTAGCATCTCCTATCATTAAAAAACCCAGAAGGTCCTAGCTCTGCACATCTCCCCCAACCATTACCTCATTTCTCTGCCCCCACTTCAGAGCCGAATATCTCAAGAGAGTGATGTCTACGCGTAGTTTTTCTTCTGTCTTCACCATCCATTCACTTCTTAACCCCTTCAGCCTAGATTTAGCCCTGTTACTCCACTGAACTGGTTCTTCCAGCTTCTTCAGTGGTCCCCGTGTTGTCAGTAGACCCTTCTCCATCATCTCCTTATATATCCTTCAACGTCAGAGAGGGCTAACCACTTGCTGTTTCCTAAAACACTCTCCTCTTGTGTCTTCCCAGTTTTATTTATTTTTCTTTCTGGCTCTGGCCATGGCTTTGTTTGCTTCTTTTCTCTACCTGACCTGTAAATCTGTTTCTCAGACTTGGCACTGTTTACATTTGGGGTCAGATAATCCTTTGTTGCAGGCAGCTGTCCTGTGCATTGAAGGGTGTTTAGCAGCGTCCCTGGCTTCTACCCACTGAAGACCAGTAGCACCCTCCCACACACCAATTGTGATAATCCAGAAATTTTCCAGATGTTGTCAAATGCCCCCTGGGAACAAAACTGCCTTCACCAAGACCCACTGCTTTATTTTATTTTATTAAAATTTTTTAAAATGTTTATTTAATTTTTTTTTGTTTTGAGAGAGAGAGAGAGACAGAGACAGAGCACAAGCAAGCAGGGGAGGGCCAGAGAGAGAGGGAGACCGAATCCAAAGCAGGATCCAAGCTGTTAGCACAGAGCCTGACGCGGGGCTCCAACTCACAAGCTGCGAGATCATGACCTGAGCCAAAGTTGGATGCTTAACCGACTGAGCCACCCAGGCACCCTGAGACCCACTGCGTTAAATGTTGCACTCCCCCAAACTCAGTCCTGTGACCTTTCTGTCCTTTCTGTACAGTCTAAGTTTGGCTCATTCATGCCTACGGCTGTAAACATCACCTACATGATAATGATGCCTATTCATACTTCACTTAAACATTTGTTGCCCACTGCCTTATTCTAGACTTTGGGCTGAGAGAGAGGATAAGGTAAGACTGTGGCTTTTTGAATTAGACAGCATGGATTTATTTGTATATTATATACATATATATATATATATATTTTTTTTTATTTTTAAGTAGGCTCCACATGGAGCCCAACATGGGGCACAACCCTGAGATCAAGACTTGAGCTGATGCCAGGAGTCAGATGCTTAACCAACTGAGCCACTCAGACACCCCACAGACCACATGGATTTAAATCCCTGTTCTACTCTTTGCTAACTGTGTAACTTGAGCCCTCCTACTTTCCATTCATTTGTCTAAAAAAAAATAGAAATAATGAAGAGGTTAAACGTACGAGAGACTATCTGAATCCTTGGCACATAATAAGTGGTTAAACATTAGTAATCATAACTTTTATAATCATTACCACAGCTCCTTAAGGGTAAGCACAGCGGGCTTCTGAAGCACAAAAGAGGTGTGGTTATCCCCATTGGGTCCAGTAAAACACTGTTGACAGTTTAGAGCCTAAGAGAGTTGAGTTCAAATCCTCATTCTGCAACTCCATTCTGTGGCGTCTCTAAGCCCCTTTCTTCCTCCCTGTTAAATGGGAATAATAATAATTGTACCTACTTCACGGGATGAATCAAATGAGGTCATTCTAGGAAAAGGATTTAACATGATGTTTAATACATTGGAACTAATAAACATTGGCACTTATTATTAGGGGGAACATGGGAGAAGTTAATCTTTAGCTTAATTTCAAAGCTTGAGGGGAGGGTGGCACTGGCAGAGGGAAGAGCAAGGCCAAAAGATTAGAGGCAAGGAAAAGAGTGCTATGATCTGGGAATGGCAAGGATTTCCAGGTTGCTAGTGCATAGCTTGGGCCGTGAGACGAAACTGGGGAAGGCCAGAATCTCAATGACCCTTCATGCTAGTTTAAGGCTATGGACTTTATCCTTTTACCAACTTCAGATGGAAATATATTTGTTGGCAAGGGGAGGAGAGTTTTAGACTAGGGAACAACAGTATAATTAATTATAATTAAATATGCATTCAGGGAAGATAACTCTCATCAATCTAGAAGAATTTGACAAATGTAAGACCAGAGACCAGAAGGCTGGTTATGAGATTGTGGCAAGAGCCCCAGGAGAGATGATGAGGCCCACTCATCAAAAGATGAATATTCGTGGCAGGCATTAAAGAGCTCACATGTCCAGGGTCCCTGACCTGTTGAATACTGGGGACAAATGAAGGCTGAGTAGGACTCTGAGGCTTCCTGCTTGGCATGGGTGGTAGGCGACCAGTCCTTTGAGCCCTCTGCTGTCCCTCCATCTGACTGCCCCCTCCTCTCTTCTTGCCTCTGCTCATCTAAGTTCATTATCCCATTAACACTCGTGCCATAGCTCAGAACCTCCTTATCCCTGTCTTCACACCTACCTGGCCATACTCTCACCCTGAGTGAATATGTCTTCTGTTTCTTTGTGCTCACATCTGAGCCCTGCAGAAAGCCTCACTGCAGTACAGCTGGGTAGATTGTTGTGCGTTAGTTTTCTGTGGCTGCTGTAACAAATGACCGCAAACATGGAGGCTTAAAACAGCAGAAATGTATTCTCTCATAGTTCTGGAGTCCAGAAGTCCAAAATCAGTTTCACTGGGCCAAAATCAAGGTGTCAGCCAGACCATATTCCCTCCGGGGGATCTAGAGGAGAATCCACTCCTCCCCCCTTCCGAGGGCTGCCAGCAGTCTTGGCTTGTGGCCACATCACTCCAACCTCTGTCTTCATATGGCCTTCTCCCCTATGCCTCTGTCTCAAAACTCCTCCTACCTTCATCTTTTAAGGATGCATATGATTGTATTTAGGGCCCACCCAGGCATTCTGGGATAAACTCCTCTCAAGATCCTCAAATTAATCTTATCTTTTGCCATATAAGGTTATATGCTTAGGCTCCAGGGATTAGGAAGTAAATATATTTTGGGGGGACATTTCTGCCTACCACACACATCTACTTAGGATCACTGACTTTGGAGGGCCCTCAATCTGCCTGGAAATCTGACTAAATTATTCTGGAAGGTTCTCTTTCCCATTTTCCTAGTGCTGACTTCCTCTAATTTCTTACCATTCTTTACCTCTTTCCACATCACTGTCATCAAATGGCCTGCTCTCTTTCCCTATTGGGGGGGGGGGGGAGGAAATCCCAGGACCAGAATTCCTTAACTTGCTGCTATCAAGTTAATCAACCTGCCTGCATCTTTCTCGACATCCTCCTACTAAGGTAACTGAGCACTCTCTCCCTCCTCCCAAGGCCATGTCCGATGCATGGGCTCTGGGAATCTCCCTCTCTAACCTTCTCAGGAACCTTTAATGGCCAAGGGCTCCTTCCCTCTTTTGTAGAGCCAGTCTTTCCTTTTCCATTACAGCCTTTTCTCCAGCTCAAGGTTTATACCTCTTCCTCTGTGACTCTCCCTTCTTGAAATAACAACCAAAAATTTCACCATAAACAGAAACTGACCAATCCATCACTAAGTTCTCTTGATGGTACCTCCCAAAGTATCCTTCTAATTCACCATCTCTTTTCTTCGCAGCTCAGTCTTAATCCAGTCTGTTGTCATGTACCCCTGGATGGCCACAGTGACCTCCCTGTACCCACTTTGGTCACCTCACAGTGGTTCTGCCAGGTACCCTTCAGTAGCCTATAGGACCAATATTTCAACTCCATGGGGTCAGGACTCTGTTTCAGTTTCTACTATAGTCCCTGTGTCCCCAGCATCTAGAAATGTGTCTATTGTAAAGTAGATACTTAACAAATGTTTGTTGAAGGTACTACTTCAGCATCTAGAAATGTGTCTATTGTAAAGTAGATACTTAACAAATGTTTGTTGAATTTTACTACTAAAATTTCAGGAAGGAGACAAAATTTCATATCAGCCTATAAGGCCCAGCAAGTTCTGGCCTATACTTATCTTTCTTGTCACAACAACTCCCCCTTACTCCCTGGGCTGTAGATACACTAATCTTTGAATAGTCCAAGTTCCCTCCAACCCCAGGACCTTTGTAAATAAATGTTTTTGTTGCTTTTTTTTAGAACACTCAACCCATCTTTTCCTACCTAATGTCAACCCAGTCTTCAGATCTCAGCATATATGTTGGAAGTTGCTCCCTTGGAACGTTTTCCTTAGCATCCTTATATACTCTCACTACACATATATCTTTCATTTGTAGAAAATTCCATGACTATAATTGTGTTTATAATTGAGGACTATGTGTTTAATGTCCATCTTTCCCATCAGTTGATAACAGCAGGCATTATATTCCTTGTGCTTATCGTGTTGTCTGAGACACATAGTTGCCTAACAAATACATATTGCAGGAAGAAATGACAGATAATGGAATAATGGCAGGGCGGAGATCAGATAGTGGAAGATGAGAGAGGTTGGTGGAAAAGTCACAACTCCATCTTGCACCTGTTGGAAAGCCCAGCAGATGATTCAGTTGGAGAAGTTCACTGTTGGTTGGAAATTTGAATTGGGAACTCAAGATTCAGGAGTTTGGGAACTCAAGATTGGGAACTGGATTCAGGCTGGTTATTTGGACTTTGGCTGTTGGCAAAACCATGATAGACAGGAAAGATTAGAGATACAAGAGGATTAACATCTGGAGATGAGAGCAGGATGGGATTAGGAGATGACAGGGAGCTCATTCTGGAAAGGAAGAGGCACAGAGGTCAAAGATGGATGTGGCAGAGGGAAGCATGAAGGTGGAAGGGAAGGCAGAGTTGGAGGGAGACATTAGGTAGAAGGTGAGGCCAGTGAAGGCAGAGAATGTGGAAGCTTTACATTCATTGAGAGGGGGAAGCTCCTGAGAACACAGGCCAAACAGGTAACCCAGGTGAGCAAAATGTGCACGTGTGTGTGCGTGTGTGCCTGTGCACGTGAGCACGCGTGTGGGGAAATGTGATTACTCTCTACGCAAGCTTGTTTCTCAATAGATTATCATGCATCTGTTCACAGCTATCCAAATTCACTGAGGCAGGTAAGCCAGGTGTGATGCTCTTTGTTTTCTATAAGCTACACTAAGTTGGATTCATATCTTATGTCTATGTCCTTTCCACTAAACCACACTTCCCCTGCGAAGCTACTCCTGTTCCTCCTCTGCCACCCCAGCCCCCAGTAGAAGCCACATCCACCTTAGGCTTCCATTGTCCTTGGTTCGGATGAATTTTCCTTTAATTTGTACCTCTTGTCCTCACTCTTCTAGACGGCAAGTCCCTTGAAGGTAAAGCGTGTTTTCATCATCTTGGCATCTCCAGAGTCCAGCACAAAAATTAGTTCTTGGTAGTTAATTAATGAATAAGCGTTTGCTGAACAAAACCGCGGCTACATTTTATGTTTCGTTTCTTCGTTATGAAGTATTATATATGTCTATTTATGTATCCCACCTTTTTGGAGACGTGTTGCCTGTCCCTGCACCAAATGGTCCCCATTCTATGATATTTCTCGCATCTTCTCCCTGTGCGTCTGTTTCTAACAGCAACCCCATTCTCCAAATGTGATTGCACACATGTTACTAAATCAGTGTGTTCCAGCCTGAACCTGGGTTCTTGCTTCCCGTTCGGAATAGCTTACAGGCTGGGAATATGGATCCAGGCAGTCCCAGAGGCCCAGGCTAACAACTTCTGTTCATTCTGAGGCTGATTATGCAGGTTATTGAATAGATAGTCCTTTGCTTCTGTTCTTTGAACACACTCTGTGTAGCCTGTGTGTTTCATTGGCGAGGGCATGGGGGTGGTGCTCAGAGACTGAGAAAGCCAAGCCCACTCCACTTCCATGTAGGCAGCTTTTTTTCCTAGTTTGGGATTTTGGAATAAAAAAACAAAAACAACAACAACAACAACAAAAACCTGACTCTCTCAGTAAAGCAGTGATCATTAGTCATTTTAGAGCTACTCTCTGAGTAAGACTTGCAAATTAATCCAATTTGGCCATTCTGTGAAAAAAAAAGAGAGAGAAAGGGGAATTAAGGGGCTTTGTGACAATTGTTTCCCCAAATTCTCTGACCCGCCAGTGGTTTTGTGGCTGCGCTTGCCCCTAAGTCCCATTCACTGTGTTGCCTGGATATGGAGTAGGACCTTCCTGGGGTATATGCAACTCAGATGCTTGAATTCTGTTCTCCATATTGCTACTGTTGAACACGCTGCCTCTGAAGCAACCAGTTTACCCAGCTGCGGGAAATCTCGCTCACCTTGTTAAATTTCTAAGCGCATCCCGGTGCACTTATTCTCAAGGAAGGTAGATTATAAGAAACAGTTCTGAAATATCTGGCCATGTCAACCATTTAAAAACTTATTCACGTCTCTAGATTTAGGCTCCATCCTGGTCAAGCACACCCCCTAGAGGATGTAATAGTTTCACTGTGCTTATCACCATACTACTCTTAGTAATGGCTAGCATTGATTGAGTGCCCGTTGGATTCCAGGCACTGGGTGCCCTATTGACTTTAATCTCTACAAGCCATCTATGGGAACGTGTTGCAAATATTTTAGAGATGAGGGAACAGACTCAGAGGGATTCTTTACTTGCTTAAGCCCACACAGCAATGATTCCCAAACTTTGGGGTGTTTTGTCCCTTGGGTTTTTTGTGGACAGGAGAAAGAAAGTTAAAGCCTGTTTATAGTTGCCATGGTCTTTAGGGAAAGGGGAGCATGAAACACAGTCAACTGAAAGGGCTGATTCTTTTGAAGCTTTTGTCCGCAATTAAATTAGAAGCTTATGCTGGGGGAGAGGCTGTGTGTGACAGACCCACATCCTGCCCCTCTCCCAGCCCAGGCTGCCTCTGGCCTACTTGAATCTGCCAGCAATTTCTGGATCCCCGGCCCCTCTTCTTCTAGCTACGTGGACTGAGTGGGCCCCGCCCACTGACTGTGTCTGTGCTGTGCCAGCTTCTTCTTTTTTATTAGTCTATTTTTTAATTTATTTTGAGAGAGAGATAGAGAGTGAGTGGGGGGAAGGGCAGAGAGAGAGGAAGACCAAATCCCAAACAGGCTGTGCCCTGCCAGCTCAGACCCCGATGCGGGGCTCAAACTCACAAAACTTGAGATTAGGGCCTGAGCCGAAATCAAGAGTCAGATGCTTAACCGGCT
The DNA here is from genome assembly GCF_023721935.1 of Panthera uncia. Classification (NCBI taxonomy): domain Eukaryota; kingdom Metazoa; phylum Chordata; class Mammalia; order Carnivora; family Felidae; genus Panthera; species Panthera uncia. The sequence goes on along the minus strand of NC_064808.1, from coordinate 43,123,651 downwards.
GAGCCCCAGGCACCCCCTAACAGGAAGTAGTATGGTAGCAAGCACAGAATTACATGGGGAGGGCAAGGAAGGAGGGGCCATCACAGACCCACAGCATTCTACCCATTCTGAAAGGCCCATTTTTATTTTTATTTTTTTATTTATTTTGTTTTAAATTTTTTTTTTAACGTTTATTTATTTTTGAGACAGAGAGAGGCAGAGCATGAACAGGGGAGGGGCAGAGAGAGAGGGAGACACAGAATCGGAAGCAGGCTCCAGGCTCTGAGCTGTCAGCACAGAGCCCGACGCGGGGCTCGAACTCATGGACTGTGAGATCATGACCTGAGCTGAAGTTGGACGCTTAACCGACCAAGCCACCCAGGCGCCCCATGAAAGGCCCATTTTTAACAATGTAGTTTGAAATCAGAATACATCTTACCATTGGTGTGCACATGAAACAGAGGAGTCCTTCTCCCTAGATAAACCATTACTGGTTCACTGATGCCTCCTATACTCGGTAGCATCTTAGATTTGAGGAACCACAGCAGGTTTTATCTTGTGTGTCAGTGCTGATCCATTGGTGGAAACTATCTGGAGTTTGGGAAGAGAAGAGTCTGGTGCTGTGTTCTGGGGAAGAACGATAAGCTGGGGCATGCATGTGTGACCATGCCAGGCATTGGCACCTCTGTGCCATGTCTTTGGAAGTAAATGGAAGAACACATTCCGTATCTTTAATTGTAAACTGAGGGACATAATACACAGGAGACATTTTCCAGGGACCAGATCGGAAGCCTACCTCTTCTTACATAAATTTATGGCTTTGGTCTTTTTAAGTAGCATTGTAAAGTATTCGTTTAATTACAAAAAGTGGTATATTCTTGTTGTAGAACAAACATATAGAATTATGAAATTTTTAAATTTCATTGTATGGATGTTTTATTGTTTATATATATATTTTTTACCTCTTTCTCTATTGCAAATCAATATGCACGTTCATATGTGTATGTGTGCACACTCACCTGTGTATCTATAAATTTTAGAAGCAGAATCCTGGATAAACGTAATTTTAAATAGGTCCCAAACAGTCCGCTTTACCTTTCCTCATTGAGTTGTAGCTTGAGGATTATTTCCTGGTTTTCATTATATAAATACGTGGAGGAAAAAAAAAACAAACAAAACCTTTGACCGTAAAAACTTTTCTTGTGTTGCAGTTTAGTTTATTAAAATGGTTTCCAGTCTATTAAGAGCTATGAAGGTGATTAAAGTTTTTGATAATTTGTGAACTGATGTTCCAAAGACTTGGTTGATTGACACTTGTAACCGTGGATAAATATAAAGCTCAGTAATAAAGACTGTGTTCCCACTGCCAAATAACAAGAGAATATTGGAAATGTCTCAATGCACATCCATGTTGGCTGTTTGACAACAGCTCTTGTGGGGAGCAGAGTGAGTGGTGCTGCCCCCTGTGCGGTGTGCTGGGGGCTCAGGAGTCTTAGCAACACCTCCAGGGAATATGTGAGCTCTGGGTCACCTCTGACTTTACCTGCCTTAGCTGAATTGCTCATAGCAGACTGCAGAAATGTCCATAAACTGCCAGGACTATGGGAGGGATCTCTGAAGTGTGAAACCACTGCTTTTCCTTCTTATGGGTCAAGTGCAGGTGGCCACAGAGGCCTGAACAGTTGACGACTTATACCGAGGTCACCTAATATTAGGACTAATTCTTTTTCTTTTCTTTTTTTTATGTTTCTTTTTCTATTTTTGAGAGAGAGGGAGGGGGGTCTGGGGTCAGGGGAGAGAGAGGGACAGAGGATCTGAAGCATGCTCTGTGCTGACAGCAGTGAGCCCAATGTGGGGCTCGAACTCATGAACTCATGAACTCACGAACCTTGCGATCATAACCTGAGCCAAAGCCAGACGCTAAACTGACTGATCCACCCAGGCGCCCCAAGGGACTAATTCTTTTTCTGTCTCTTGGCAGGGAAGAGGAAGTCCAAAACAGGGAGGGAATCTCATGGCAGGTTCAGACAGTACTGTTCCTGGACATCCTACTACTGATGCCTCAGGAATTTTCTTTTCTTGGTGGGTTCAGTGACAGTGTCTACACTTCGTAGGTGCACTTGCTATGTTCGAAGTACTTTCCACGCCCTATCTCACTTAATATGATTCATTTGAACCACTGAGAAGCCAAGTGGTTCAGGAAATGAGTAAGGTGAGTCTACCCTCTGTGAACTTTCCATTTGTGCTCGCCTGTGAAAGGGTTTAACTGGTGAGACCAGCAGATCTGAAAGCCTGAGTCCATTGTGCTGTCCCTGCATTCAGGAAGGAGGCAAAAAGCATGTGCATCCAGGTAGACGTTATACCAACACACAGCCAACTTATTCATGCGTTTATTTGGAAAAGGGCCCATGTAACTATAGCATTGGTGATGTTTTTTTTCTAAATTTAATTAGTCGTCAACTGAACATACTGTTCATTTATTGCTAATGGCTGCTTTAAAACAAATTCTCAGAGTAAGGAAGGTTTTTTTTTTTCCTGTTATATTTTTATGCTCACATTAAAAAAGAAATATAAACCCAACGTTGTTCAAAAAGAATTTGAGATAGCTCATATCTGGTTGAATCTAAAATTAACACTTTTAAAGTAGAATTTTAAAATGATCATTTTAGTAGGGCTTTGGGGACTTGAATTGGGAAAGTCAGGAAGCTTGGTGTTGACTCACACAATTCCTTTTATCTCTGCAGACAGTAATGTGCTACTGTCTCATTTCAATCCAGGCAACAGTTGGTGATCACTTACTCAGTGCCAGGCACCGGCCTTTGGCCAGTGAAACCTGAGCGCATTGCGCGGCCGCTGACTGCAGATTGCTTCCAAACTGGATGCAGGGCGTTGCAACTCTGCAAGGCAGGCTTTATACCCCCTTTGCAGGTGCCCGCGGATTGCGGGTACAGAGGGGGACTTTTGTATGGTCCAGTGCTGCCGTCAGGCCCATTTGAACTGTCAGCGGCCCGCCTGGCATATAGTTGCATTTTCCTACGTCCAGATGAGAAATTGAATTTTACCCTCCAGAAGTATTCATCATTAAGGAAAATATTACAAACCACTTTCCAAGTTGAGACTGAACACATGGCCAAGTGTAACTGAATTCAGGGCCCTGAAATAACATTGTTTCTTTAAAGCACTTTCATTGAGATGAAAGCCAATGAAGTTATAAATAACAACAGTTGAACTTATTTTAGAACATTTTCTCACCCTTTGGTTAATAGAGCAAGCCAAATAATAAAATAAATGAAGCATACCGATTTTAAAAATCAGTATCAATGTGTTTTGCTTTTTTTAAATGAAAATCCTTGTTTCTGCATTAGGCATTAACTGAAGGATCTTAAAATTGTCATTATTTTTGTTTGTAATAATCTGTAAGTGAAGCTTCTTTTTTGTCTGGCTTAAATATGGACTAACCCTTCTGCAAAACACATCTTCCACTTCTAGAGAACCTAGTGCTTACATCATGTCCACATTCATCCTCTCGGTGAGCTCCATGATAGCCCTGTGATGGAGACAGAACTGGGTTCTTATCCACATTTTACAGGCGAAGGATCAGAGGTTGAGCCACTTGCCTAAAGTTACCAAACCAGAAAGTGGCAAGGCCAACCATATGTGGAGGAGTCATGCTGCCTTTCTAAATCTTTACAAAGTTAGACCCTCAAATGGAAGATATTCACCAAAACTCTGCTGCTAATCAGCACATTGCCAAAGTTAATTGTTGGATTGGCTGAGACTAGCTAAGTAGCTTGAAAAATAGATACATTCTGATAACGGATGCACTACATAAACTATTTTTAGGCTGCTTGTGTTTTCGTACTTGTTACATCGTTGTAATGTATCGACCAAACTCATGAATCATGGACTATTTAGAATGAGAGTTCACTGTTATCAAACTGTGTTTGGTGTTATATTTTATTGATCGCCTGCCTGATTGATTAACTTACACTTGGTTTTAAGAAGTCTTTGCCAGAGCTACTGAGCAATCTTTACCTCCCTTCGCCTATGAAATAACCCTGGGGCAAGGTACTGCTTAGAGTAGTTGGATCTTGTTGCTAATTTGTGTGTAGAAAGGGGTTATAATGTGTTACAATGCAGGGATATATTCAATCTACAAAGAGCAGAGGGCCTCTGTTTGAATTTGAAGCACCTTTTAAACAGCTGGCTCCACCTCTGTAGGTCTCTGCAGAAAGCCCTCACTAGGTTCCAAATGGAAAAGAGATCTGCTCTGCCAAAGTTATCAAGGCTGACATCTTAAAGCACCCAGGTAGTCACTTGGGAATGGAAAAGAAAGAATGGATTCAAACATATTAGAGGTTGAGGTTTGCTGTGAGGTTTAAAAGAGGATACAGAAATTTCTAGTTTAATGATGCCTATAATTGAGATAGAAGACAAAGGAAGGGCAGGGAGATGGGGAAGGGAAGGGACTGAGTTTGAAATCCCATATTCTATTCCTGAGGAGCTTATAACCTGGTCTGGGAATCCAGGGTTGACAGGGGAGGGGAACAGATAAGCAAACCAATGATTGCACTGCAGTGTGATAAGGGCTGCAAGGAGATCTGCAGAGCATGCTGGAAGGTCAGTGGGAGAGTGGGGGCGGAAAACAGAAGGGCTCCTAGTGGATGTGACCCTTGGGCTAAGTTGTAACGGAATTAATTAGGGAGAGTGTAGTACAGAGCATTCACAGCAGAGGGGACAATACAGCACTCAAAGACCCAAAGTAAAAGAGTGGCCAGTAGATCAGGTGAGTTCAGTGGGCAGGAGGGTTTTGGATGGTGAAAGACAAGACAGTCGGGGCAGTTCAAACGTGAAGAGTCTGGTAATAGCAGCCAGCATTTATTAAGCATTTACTGTAAGCCGGGCACAGCGGAATAGCTCAGAATATGTTCAAAAGGTAACGATTGGACTTGGGAGAGGAAAGAGGCACAAGTCCAAGGAGACTCCCAAGTTTCTGCCTTGATTGAAGGAGAGTTTATGAGGGAGGAGGGTGTTGAGCTCCACTGGGGGTACGTTACTCTTGAGGCCTCTTTATCATCCAGTTTGCTGAGAGGCAGTCTGACATTGTATTCAGGCATATGGACTCTGAAGCCAGATTGCCCTGGTTTGAATCCTAGCTCAGCCACTTTGGAGATTTATGACCGTGGGCAAGTTCCTTAATCCTGTTGTGCCTCAGCGCCCTCATTAGTAACACAGGCATAATAAGAGCACTTTAGCGTCTCCCTTTTAGAGGACAGGAGAGCCAAAGAAGAGACCCAAGAGAAGCCCAGGAACAGCTTCCAGGAGGGCGTGTCTGCAGGGGTCCATGTGGTAGAGCTTTGCGTAGGAGGAGGCTGTGAAGAGCTGTCAGATTTGGCGGTGAGGAGCTTGCAGCAGCGGTCACCGCCAGAGCAGGTTCAGCAGCGCCAAGGGGTGAGGAGGGAATGGCAATCTCTATCGCGTGCAGTCTGTGGGGGTGCAAATTAATTCAACGTTTCTGTTGGTTTGGTGATGTGTATCAAACGGAGAACGCTTAGTTTGATAGTTTGAATGGAAAGTTTAACTCTAAACTTCCACTTCTAGGAATGAACCCAACAGACAGACTGAGACAAGTACAGGCTGATGCAAGTACAAGAATGTTGATTGCAGCCTTGTTTATTACAGAAAGGAAAAAAAAAAAAAAAAGAGGGTTAATTGATCTAAAAGTCCACCATACAGGATTAATTAAAAGAAATGATGGGACATCTTGGCAGTGGAATGCTGGGACCAGTGGCTAAGAGCTGGTGTTCTGGAATCCAACTGCCAGCGTTTGAATTACCAACCGTGTGACCTCAGGTCTCCAGGAAACTTTCTGGGACTCTCAGTTTCCTTAGCATTAAAATGGGATAATTATAGTACTAACTCATAAAACTATGCTGAGAATTCAGGAAGTTGATACAGATGAAATACATAGAATATATCTGGCAAGATATTTTGCAAGCATTTAGAAATATATGGTAGATATATATGTATGGAGATTATTTTGCAAGCATTTAGAAATATATGGTAGATAGACATGTATGGGGATAAAGATCTATTTGGGGGATAGTAAGAGAAAACAAAGTTACAGAACAGCAAGATAAGATGAACCAACAGTTAAAACAGTGCTTTTTTTCTGGGAAGTGGAAACAGACACAATTCACTTTCTAGTTTACACATTTCTGTATTTCTTGCCTTTAAAACAAAGATATTTAATATCTGGTTCACCTGGCTGTTATAACCCACAGTTACCATTTTTGTTTGGTTCATGACTGTATGTCGGTGGGGCGATCCGCACTGAATGAATGAATGAATGAATGAATGAATAATGGCAAGCTGTGTTTAGGAGGAAGCTGCGTTGACCAAGATCGCAAAGATATAGGAGTTCGGTACCAACAAGACCCAGGGTGACCTCAGGGAGGAGGTGGTGAGTCAAGGGTGAGAGCATAGATGCTGCCATTTCCCAGGACGTGGACAGCATGAGGAGAAAACAGGCCCAAAGCACTGGGATCTAATCCATGGCTCTGTTCAGCCCTTCTGAAACAGGCAGCATCTGAGAGCAGAACCATATATTTTAGAACGACAGGGGGATGTCTGTGCCATTGAGCTGTGTTCTACGGGAGAAAACCAAGGCCCAGAAAGGTTAAGTGAGTTCCCCCAGAATGAGTGTCTTTGACTTCCTGCTCTGGCGCTGGCTCCTTCCTCCAGGGACCTAACAGTGAGGCTATTTCTGATATAAATGAAGTTGTGCAAGAGGACATTTATTGGATCCCTGAGAACCCATTTCTTTTGTGTAATGTGACTTGTGCTTGGAAAGTTCACTGATCACCCATGCCCTTTATTTGTGAGGAACAAAGGGATTAGGAGCATAATTAACTCACCCACATCTCCCATTGTCCTTAAATCTTTTGTGCAAGCATTGATTGTTGTTTCTATTGTTGAAAGCAGGATTGTTCTCTTGGCAACAAGCATCTGGAAAGAGAGCTCAGCAGGGGGCTCAGCAGGTGACCCTGTTGAAGTTTGACCTTAAGGTTCAAGAATGAAAGAAAAAGGCAGAAAAGCACTAATTGAGCGCAGGGTCATTTTGAATTGGTTACCAGGCTAAACTATAGAATGCTTCGGGAGAAAAGACTTTTGGTTATTTTCAAGTACAGTTAGGAATTCAGGAGTATCAGCCAACTGAGTTCTCGAGTACAGGCCCTCAGGGGATCCAATTTAATGAATATTTAAGAACAACTTATTGTGAAGATATTACAATTAGCACAGGTAAATGGAAGCTTCAAATGTGCTCTTGGAAAACAGCCTTTTCTCACTTTTATATCTTAATCCTTACTTACTCATACATTGTTGTTTACTCTGAGTTTTTTTTTCTTCCTGGGGAAAAACGGATGTGCTCCGTAAGGGAGGACGGGCAGAGGAGAAAGCCTGAGATTTACGATCAGTTACAGCTGGATAAAATAGTGGCTTTGTCCTGGGGCACCTGGGTGGCTCAGTTGGTTAAGCATCTGACTTTGGCTCAGGTCATGAACTCATGGTTTGTGAGTTCAAGCCCCAGCTTGCAACCTGGATCCTGCTTCAGATTCTGTATCTCCATTTCTCTCTGCCCCTCCCCTGCTCACCCTCTGTGTGTGTGTGTGTCTCAAAAATAAGTAAATGTTAAAAGGAAATTTTTTTAAATGGTGGCTCTGGCCTTTGGGAAAGCTGTGTGTTTCTCAGGAACTCACTAACTCCCCTGAACCTCACTTCTCTCCTCTGTAACAAAGGATCATGCTACCTATTTCAGAGGGCTGGTCTGCTGATTCATCAAAATCATGTTTAAAAGGCCTGGCACATGGCTCAGTAAATTCTAGCTTCTTTCCCCTAAACTTCTGTTCCCTCACTGTCTGAAAATATCAAGTGATAAATTACTGAAATCTTTCAGCAGGGGAAGAGCAGGCAGCGAATTTGGCTCTTCACCACCTTTTGCAAATACCCTGAACTTTATCCGTAGAATCATCTCCCTTCCTGTGGCAGAGTACAGAGAAGCGAAGGTGAGGAGCAAAATTAAAAGCAAGTTCATGTTGGTTCACATGGAAAACCAGTGGCCACGGAAGTTCTAAGTTTATCTCAGCCTGTTGGTCACTCTTTAAGATCTCTGGGTAGGATCACGTAGGATGTGGGCCCAAGGGAGCCACCAAAGGCTCTGGAGAGGAGCATGTTTAAGAGGCAAGCATGGTGGTCAGACCCGAGAGTGGCAGGAGATCATGTCCGGGAAGTTGGCAGGGGACAGGTCAGGTGGGGAATTGCAGGCTGGCATCCCTGAGTTTGGATTTAAAAAAAAATTTCTTCAATGTTTACTGATTTTTGAGACAGAGAGAGAGAGAGAGTGCGTGAGCATGAGTGGGGGAGGAGCAGAGGGAGAGGGAGATACAGAATCCAAAGCAGGCTCTGAGCTGTCAGCACAGAGCCCGACGCGGGGCTCGAACTCACGAACCGTGAGATCATGACCCGAGCCGAAGTCAGACACTTAACCAACTGAGCCACCCAGGTGCTGCACGCCCCCCTTCTCCGCCTCCAGTTTGGATTCTAAATGCAGTGGGAAGCCATTGGAAGTCTTTAAACAGGGAAGTGACATGACTTTGACTTGTAATTTTAAATGTGCACCCTGGCTTCTGCAGGAAGATGGGATTGCAGGGGTTAAGTGTGGAAGCAGAGAGAGAAATTAGGAGGTTGCCACTGTGGTTTGTGGAGTGTGGGTGCTCTGGGGTGCTGGAGAGAGATACTGTGGAGGCACACCTGGCAGGCAGTCAAGGGGAAGCTTAAATAAGATAACATAGTGAAGTTCCGTGCGTGTAGTACACATTTAACAAATGTGAGTTCCCTTCTTCCTGGGTGCTACAACTATATCAACAAAACGATGCTTTTCAATTCAATTGGATTTTGGGGGATGATACATTAACAGCTACATTTTCTGAGCTGTGGATTTGCTCTTTGGAGCAAGGGCTGACCAGGAGATTAAGGCGAGCTCTTGCTGATCACAGCATGCCTATTGGGAAAACTTGCCAAGGGAGGGAGAAAGTAAAGAGAGGCAGGAAGCAGGGAAAGAAGGAAGAGAAGTACAGAAAAAAGCTTGGAAGGAGTGATCCAGGGGCCTCTTGGCAAATAGGAAGATGCTGCGTGTGGAAAGTGCTGGCATCATAGCCAGATTTGCATCCTTCAAAGTGACAATATAGGATGACAGGGCAGTGGGCTGTGATTCGAACTAGGAAGAATCCTGGAAGCCATCTCACCCAGTGTCCTCATTTGAGGAAACTGAGATCCAGAGAGAAGTGACTTGTGCAAAGCCACATCGATAATGGCAGATACAGGGCTGATTGCAAGACGTAGTGGAAAGAGATTGATTTGTAAATTAAGAGAGACCAGGGGCATCATTTATTCAGTAAACATGTACTGAGCTCCTGTTCTGAGACCAGCTCTAGGCGCTGGAAATGGTGCGATGAAACAGACAAGGTCCCTGCCCCCGTGGAGCTTACCCCTAGTCTCTCCTTTTACAGCAGCTCTGCCATTGAGGTCAGTGATTTCTGCCTCCGTGATTCAGTTTCCTCTTCTCTGAAAAAGGAGTAGTAATACTTCTCTACTTTTAATTAATGCATTTATTCATTCTGCAAAGATTAATTAAGTGTATGTGCTGTGTCCATCACCGTGCTAGGTGCTAGGGGCACAAAGGTAAGCCAGGTAGACCCAGTTCCTTCTTTTGCATATGAGGGACTAGACTCAAGATGGTTTTCATCCTAAGTCTCCATCAAAATCAGCCAAAGACTTTGCTACCCTGGCCCCATTTCCAGAGCTTCTGGTTCAGCTGGTCTGGGGTGGGAGCAGGTACAGAGTTTAGCACACGTGGCTCAGGGTCTGGAAGCCTTCCCAGAGGAAGTGGCACGTAAAGTGAGACCACGAGCAGAAGCCGGTCTAGCAGCAAGAAGGAGAAACAGCATCTGAGAGGGAATCACCATGAGAGTTGGAAGGGTCACAAATGGACACTCTTAACACAGTCCATGGCCAACGAAGAACACTCAATCTATTGCTGCTTTTCTGTTCCTCTCTCTCCCTTTGTTCTTCCCAGCCCCATGCCCTTCCAATTCATGTTCTTTCTCCTACAATATATTGTGTTGACAAGACAACAGCTGATTTTCTGGCTTCTAAGAATTATTTGGGAGAGCTTCTTCCTATGGTCAGTGAGCCTGAGCCAGGGAACTCACATCTTGGCTCCCTCCCTACTGCCCCCAGCTCAGGTGCCTCACTAGAGCAGAAGGGATGCCTCACACCGTTTTCCACATTATCGTATCAGTTTGCTCAGCCCAATGCTCTACCTTTAGGCAGACAAAATGCATTCTCCTCAGATATTTGATTTGTTTTGCAAGTGCTTGGTACCCACTGGTCAGTAGTAACCGCATTGCATGTGTTTGACAAATAGCCACTATGAGTTACCACAAATCCACTTCCTTAAGAAAGATCCTTAGTGTTAAAATCTAGCTAGATCAAAGCTTGGCATTTCCCCAAGGCGTGGAGAAGTTCACAGACGTGTACCATGTTCTGTAAGATATAATAAGTCCATGCACGATGTCTGCTGTTTTCACACTAAAACAAAACAAAACCAAAACACGAGAGGGGACCCTGACCTGCTTTTGTATCCTGGAGAATGAAGGCATTCGATGACCCATTTAAGCCTTTTGTGAAATAACCTTCAGCAGTACCTTAACCCATCCTCATGGTGAGGGGATAGGGGAGGAGGGAGTACAATTTTGCCCTGTGCTGATATCTGCTGACTAAAGCAGAGTACAACCCAAGCACCATAGATAAGGAGGAGACTGGGGTGTTGGGGAGAAAAATCAGTCTTCTGCTGGAAATGTCATTGTCTTATGCTAGGGTAGGGGAGAGTCACAGAGTCTTACATTTCTGTTTATAATCTTCTAAATGCAATGTAAAAATCGCGTTATTTTTCCTGCCCGTAAGCTAGCCCCATCCTTTTCCTCCTACCCCCTCCCCACTTTTCCTCATTTTGGTCATGTTGACATATGGGTGAGACCAGAAACAAAGGTTTCTGGCTCATCCTAACAACCATCTGTCCACACTTGCCAGTGAACTAAATTTGCCAAGAACTCCCACGCCACATGCTCTTGGGAGAGGCAGGCTGATAAGCTTTTGCTGGTGATCTGGGCAGGGTGGTGAAGCTGAATACATGGGGAACTGTAATCCTCATGGAGACAGGGCTGGGTCCCTCTCTGCCTAGATGTGCTGACACTGTAAGAATGACAGAATGAGGATGGGGAGAGGGGTCAACTCTGATGTTTAAAGAGCCAGAACTGCAAATAAAATCTGTATGGGATCCTCCCCCCCCCCCCCCCCCCCCACATCCCAGCATCTGACCTTACCAGAATCCTCTCTCCAAAACTCCAAGCCTTCTCTGGGCACACAGGGTCTTTCTGGAGGCTGGTGATGTAGTGGAAAGGCCACTGGTTTAAAACCAGACTAACCTGATGTGAGTTCACTATCAGCCTGGTGAATCTGAGATCTGAGTAAGTGACACCATTTTTCTGAGCCTCAGTTTCTTCTGTGAGATGGAATATATATTCCCCTCTCAGGGCTGTTGTGGACTTTAAATGAACCAACATGGCGAATGCGTATGAACTCCAGCACGGTGACTGGGACACAGAAGGTCCTCAGCAAACTTGAGTTTTCACTCCTAACTTTGTCCTTTGCCAAATGAAGTCAAACCACTGAAAGTCCTCTTCGCATTCAAGAGACATTCATTTGTCCACGCCAGAAGGTGTCAGCGCAGTGTGAAAAGTCTTCCTGAACAGCTACAGGCAGAGCAGGAGAGATGTACACTTTGCTGAGCTGATCATAAATCTGAATGAAATAATTATGTAAAGTATTCAAGATCAATTCAGTGAGAAGATGCCTCATCTGCCTTGATGGGCTTTTCAATTACTCATTTTTAGTACTGCATTATACCATTCTCTGGCAATAATTATTAAACATTTCCACTGTATTGCAATATAAAACTTAAAAGGCTGATTTATTTCCTGGGCACTAGACTACATAGTATAATGTTCCCCAATTAGATGGTTCTATTTGTTTAAGCCTATTTATCAGAGTGATTTTCTAGCATTGAGTCAAAACTGACACAAGCCCCCCAAGTGGAAGACAAGGGGACAACGAGTTAGATCCAGTGGAATTAAGCACTAGCTTTGGGGTTCTGGGGGACGTGAGTCCAGGCTCCCCACTTCCTAGTCCCTGTTTCTGAATTCACAGGATTATTGGGATGATTATGTGGAGTAGTGGATATGAAGTGTTAGCAACAGCATAGAGCATGGACTCAATAAATGATGACATTATTGCTGTGACTGTGCATTCTGGGATGCCCTATATTTCCCATGTATCAATCACTTGCTAGGCTCTGGGCCCTAAGGATGCCATCAGGGCCCTTTCTCTGATTGTCTCTAAGGGAAGTCACAGTTATTGCGCACCTAACCCTTCTAGGCACCTGGGAGATCTTCCTTTATCAGCATGACCCAGCCATTTACAGAGAAGGACACTGAGGCACAGAGAGGTTAATTATTTTTTTCAAAGTCATTCAGTAACTAAGAAATCCAACCCAGGTTTGCCTTGTTTGAAAGCCCACGCATCGTACTCTCTACCACCCCCATGCTGTCTTTGAGGAGCCCAGGAGGCATATTTCACTTGGTTTGAAGGGGAAGTAAGTCTTCCTTCTCTTCCTGGTTCTTCTAAGGGAGATGGCTCTTCTCTTACTGAGGATTACTTACGCCTGCTAAATTACCAGTTCCCCCCAAGTCCATCTCTGTCTGTCTTAGCATCTCCAAAGTAGAAGGTGAAGTTCTTTTGTTTTTGTTTTTGTTTTTAAACCAAGGGCTATACTGTGGACAGATTGATCAGGCAACACACACACACACACACACACACACACACACCCCAGCTCCACTGGAGCCTGCTCACTGTACTTGAAGCTCCCAAGCCAAGCTGGATTTAGGTTCAGGCCAGCTGGCTTGGTGCCAGGATCACAGTCTGTAAGAATCACTAAAACATCACTGGAAATGTAACGAGATGAGAGAAAATGATCTTTACCAGAACTGTCGAGAGCAAGCGTGACATGACAACAATGATATTTATTATTATAAACAACACACCATGATTGTAATACACATAGTGATAGCATTGTGCCAGGAGCCTCTGTAACTATTTTACATACGTTAACTCATTTAAACCCTTCCAGCCCATTGAGGTTGGTACTATTATCAGCACCTGTTTTACAGATAAGAAGACTCCTTCCAGAAAGGTTAAGGAATTGGCCAGAGTCATACCACTAGTAAATAGGCTGTTGGATTCTCCCAGGCCCTTTACCATTGCCTCCTACTAGGTGTGCTTAAGTGACCAGAGATGGTGTCTAGGCTCCCTTCCAGGCTTCTTTGTTGCTAGGTGAGGTGTGCACATCCAGGGCCAAGACTTGAACTGCTCAGCGCAATAAAGAGAGAGTGAGAGTTGAGCTAGCAGTCTTCCGGCCTCCTCCTGCACAGTGCTCAGCCTCTCCTCCAAATGAATGTTGGGCAGATACTTAGAGAATATCATTTTGAAAGGAGGGCAGATTATCAGCTTGCACAGGGCACCCACGTGTCCTGGTCCAGCCCTACTCCAAAGTCTGGCCCGCTGTGTTTGCTCTCAGTATGTGCAACAGCCCATATAGCATAGAGGATTAATCTGCTTTTCAGCAGGGAACACAATCCATTAGCTCTCAGGACTCAACCTCCACGGATCAGAGGCCACGTGCCCAGAACAAGGTGACAGAAGGGCCACCAACAATGCTCATGGTCACCTCTGCACTGCTCCTCCCCCAGGTTGTCACATGCTTCTCAGGTCTGGGAGGTAGAGTGCATGCCCCTGGCAAAGGGAAGATAGAGCAGAAAGGGTAAATGAAATGAATAAAATGAAAATAATCTGTTGAAAGAGATGCTAGTGTAGGAGAGGATACCAACAACTGGTGAGAGGATACAGATAGGCACTGAGAAGTGAAGGTCTTTGTACAGAAAGAGGGCAAGATTTGGACCCAAATCTTCACGACTAGAAGAGGGACTGTCAAAAGCTATCCTGGATGATGCAGCCAATGCAGACATTCAAATAATGTTTCTGATGTGTTAGAAAAACCTGTAAATATGTGGAGGCTCCTAGAACAAATGGAAAAAACAAGACACAACATTACACAAGCAATATGAACACGGCTATCTACACATTTCCAAATATAAAGAGAGAAAAGTCTAGAAGGAAACAAACCAAAATTACTGAGATAGTGGGGGACTTTTCTCCCCTTTACTTTTCTGTCTTTGTAAACTTTTCTAAAATAAATTTATCCTTTAGAGCAATAAAGGCAAAATCCTCATTTTAATTTTTAAAAATCCGTATTGAAAGCTCTTTCGTAAAGCAAAGCAGCTGTCTTTCTTTCCATGACTTGCACTAAAAAAATACACATGGGAAACTAGAAAGAGGTTATTTAATGACTGGGATTATTTTCTTTGGATTCTTGCTTAGATTTTACTTAAATGGTTCAAAATCCCTTCCTGGAAAGATCAAGCAATAATAACGTACATTAATTTCACTCCCAGAAAAATTAAAGATGTGAAATTTAGCCATAAGAGATGATCAGAATAGCCTAAAAATTGTAAGCAACAGAATGAAGTTTGTTAGGTTAAAGAGTGGGCTATCCATACTATGGGCTATTATGCAATCATAGAAAAATTTTATTGAGAGATACACTGAGTACAAAAGAAGGTAGTTCATGATGTGCTATTGAGTAAAAAAGCAGGTCACAAGACACTAGCTACCCCATTTTCTAGAATGGCATATATTCCTGTGCATATATGTATAATCTGAAAAGATACACATCAAAAGGTTAATAATACTCTCTTGGGGGTAGTAGAATTATGAGTAATATCTGTTTCATAATGTTTTCTTCTCTATGTGTTCTAATTTTCCTACATTGAAGAAGTACCTCTTGCATAATAATAATGAAAAGTTTATTCCTGCTGCTCTTCACCAGGATCTTCTCCTTTGGTATTAATATAATTTGCTAGCGTAAGGTATTGGGGGAATACATCCCTTCAGCTACAATATACTGAGGGCTTGTTATAGGTATTGAATGCTTTGTGAATTTATTCTTTATGTCAACCAAGCAAGATGGGTTTTATTATCCTCATTTTTCAGATGAGGAAAACTGACTCATAAGGCCAAGTGGACTTGGCCAAAGTCATCCAACTGGAAAGTGGTGGAACCGAGATTTAATCCAGATCTATCTGACTCAAACATTCACGTGCTTTCCATCTACCACACTACTTCACACAAATGCCCAGAGAAAAAATAAATGTTTATGAGATGATACCAAAGGACCTATCTTCCCTCATTCTCCACCATAACTGACCCTAAGTGTTAGTGTCACCTGCACTTTCTGATGCAACAATCCATATTTAGATGTACTACTGTCCTCTCCCTCAGACTCAGCTCACCCACTACCAAGATCAATAACGACTTGAGGACAGAAAGCTTAAGCAACCACTGTCCCAACTGAGGATTATCACATTACTATCCCCGAGAGGCATCCTTGGTTGTGATGCCCTGTACTGACTACTGGGCTCCTAAGTTGTTCCCTTACTTTCATCTCACATCCCCCCAACAGAAGTCCCTTCTTAAACCAAGGCCCTAGTTTCTAAACCTACCCTCTCCTGCCAGATGTGCCCCAAGACCATGCTCACGGGACCACTTTCCTGGTGTGGATGCCATTCCAAGTTCCTGTTCCAAATATCCAACTTCTCCTTGGTTCTCATGTAGGAACTGGAGCCCTGACCCTGACCACCAGCCCTGATCTCTGTCTGAAGCTCAGCTTCATGAAGATAAATGTCCAAGATGCCACCTACATGAACTTCTGGATAGTATTCTCTCAGATGTCCCACTGCCATGAGGTCCACCCACTTGTTAGAATGCTTGAGACTCCATCTGGGATCTTGACATTGTTTAGGTTATTCTCTTGAGGCTTATGTCTGCCATACCAGAAAGGGTGAGACAACCTATCCGGAGAGAATATAGATCAGAGTTGAGGAGGGGGATCAAGATTAGATTAAAAAAAATTTTTTTAACGTTTATTTATTTTTGAGACAGAGAGAGACAGAGCATGAACGGGGGAGGGTCAGAGAGAGAGGGAGACACAGAATCCAAAACAGACTCCAGGCCCTGAGCTGTCAGCACAGAGCCCGATGTGGGGCTCGAACTCACGGACCACAAGATCATGACCTAAGCCAAAGTCAGACACCCAACCGACCAAGCCACCCAGGCACCCCAAGATTAGATTTTTAAAAAGAAGTATTGTGTATTCAAGTCTGAAAAGAAAGTGATGTCATAAATAGGATGAGGAAAGAGTAGACACGCTAAGGGTAAAGGCAGGTCATGAGGCACCTTTCAAAATGGGTATGGCATGTGATTCAGGACTAAGAGTGTGATTAATGAAAAGTTTTGGAAACTTTTGCAGTCATGCTGATGACATAGCTTAGAAAGCTAGTATTGAAAAGTCTACTCGTGACCAGATGCCCAACGAGTTGCCTTAACTATAGGTTGCTGAGCATTCTGGAAATTAAACCTTGTCTCCCTGTTTGAACCTGGATTGCTGTACCTGACTCACTTGGCTGGATGAAGACCAGTCACAGGTCTCTTAAGCTCTCTCTTGAAGGGAGCCAAGCAGCCTTCTTTACCAGCAAATCTCTCCCAAGTGACTTTAAACTTAAACTTAGCGGCGTGCCTGGGTGGCTCAGTCAGTTAAGCGTCCGACTTTGGCTCAGGTCATGATCTCACAGCTTGTGAGTTCGAGCCCCGCATCGGGCTCTGTGCTGACAGCTCAGAGCCTGGGTCCTGGAGCCTGCTTCGGATTCTGTGTCTCCCTCTCTCTCTACCCCTCCCCCACTCATGCTCTGTCTCTCTGTCTCAAAAATAAATATTTTTAAACATTTTTTTAAACAAAACATCCTTATTTTAGAAAATTTAGAAATACGAAAGGCACAGAAAGGAAAGAAAAATCACCCATAATACTCCTTCCAGACACAACTGCCCATTGTAATATGTCTTAATTTTTTGGTCTCAGGTAGTCAGAAAAAAAAATCAGAGATTGAAATGAGTGGTGAAGGCTTTATTTAGTCATTTGGAGGATGGCTAACGTGGTGGCTTTACTCAGACCACATGGAGTGTGGAGATTCTGGGAGACAAGGTAAGACTAACCTGGACTTGGATAGATTAGTTAACCCATCTACATCACAGTTTCTTCAAGGGTAGCTTAAGGTTATCAGTTATTTTTAGTGGGGCGGGGGGGGGGGGGATTGGAAACCATATGTGTAAAGGCCTTGGCCAATATAGTACTCAAAAATGGTAGTTATTATTACAGTTAAGGCTATTAATAACCATCTAGAAAAACCAATAGCAGGTTTTCATAGACCCAAGGCTTATTGGAAGAAGCTGATATTTTCTGAAAAGCAAACAACTTTGGGAGCATTCTCTGAATCGGAAGAAACAACCTTCTGTTCAATGCCTAATTACCATCTGGTAACTGAGGTTGTGGATAAACAACCATATTTACCTGAGGTGGCTTCGATGTCTTGGAAAACATTCTTTGTTTCAGTACTGGGCCAAGGGTCTTAGTCTTATCCCCCATTGGAATCTTTGCCAGAGGCGACTGGAAAGAGCACAGGCTTTGGCTTCAGACAGCGCTAGGTCAGAATGGATCATTCTGAGCTTCATTTCCTCATCTGTAAAATGGAAATAATTATTCCCACCAAGGATTCAATTATGTGACCATACTAAGTATCTGGCACATAGAAAATGTTAATTAAATATTAATTACTTTTGGCTTTTCTGATATAGTCACCTAAAATCATCCCAAAGTTTTTAAATGTTTAAAAGTTACAAAAGTTCTCTGTGACTGCCAGTAAAGGGGGTTCTAACCAGAATCCGGGTGCACAAGTCCAAGAAAGTCACATTGTTTAGAAATCCACCCTCACATCAACAAAGCTGCAAAAGGGAAACTAAGCACCTTCTGAGAAAATATGAAGCAAAGCACCATTTACATTTACCAAGTACTTATGTGGGGAGTGGGGTATTTAGTTGTTATAGGCCGTATAGGCAGTATATGTGGTTCCGTGGGACTAAGCTTGACTAGAGAGAAACTTCTTACCTAACATAAGGGGATGGCACTATTAGGAGGGACTGTGGCACAGGGAAACAGCATAAACATTAGAGCCAGGTAGGGCTCAAACCCTGGCTCTACCACTGTTGGACTTGGACAGGTTAGTTAACCCATCACATCACAGTTGTTTCTTCAAGGATAGGCTTAATAATGCATACCATTTTTGATGGGGGGGGGGAGTGGGGTGGGAATGGAAACCATAGATGTAAAGGCCTTGGCCAATATAGTACTCAAAAATGGTAGCTATTATAATTATAATTATAATTATAATTATAATTATAATTATAATTATTATTATTATTATAGTTAAGGCTATTAATAACCATCTAGAAAAACAGTCCCAAGTCAGAAGGAAGTCCAAGGAGTTGTCTAAGAGAGCTAAGGCAGATATTATAGCCCAAACATAGAGCTGGGAATCTCACAACCAAAGGGAGGAAGCAGGTACACCTAGTTATGTATCAGGCTCTGTGCTATGTAGTGGGAAAGCAAGGAGAAAAAATACCAAAAGACATCATGCCGGCCCTCGTGTAGCTTACAGGTTATTAGAGAAGTAGCCATTAATCAAGCAAACAAATGCACGTAAAATTAAAAAATAAGGTGTCTAAAAGGAAAGAGATGTGTCCTGTGAGAACATATAAGGGAGGGAATTGCCACGTGGAGGAAGGCAGGGAAGTCTTTTCAATGAAAAAATAAGTGAGCTGAGATTAAGTAAAGGACGAAGGGGAAGGAAGAGATGAGAGAGGGAAAGAAGGAAGAAGAGGGGGAGATGGAGAGAGGGAAAGGACGGGAGGGAAAAGGAAATACGAATTTGTCGGGCTTTGGCAGGAGAAGACACAAGTCCAGTGTAGCCAAGTGCAGAAAACAAGGAGGGAGATAGCACGGTATGAGGCTAGAGAGGTAGGAAGGCAGAGATTCAAGTTTGTTAAGGATTTCCGTCTTGGTTCTAGAAGCAATGAAAAGCTTGATTCTAGAAGCAATGAAATTGTTCTAAGGAGGGGGACATTGTAATTGTATTTGTGTTTTTGAAAGATCACTTTGGCTTGCCATATAGAGAACAAATTGGAGAAAGGCAAGAGACAAGGTACAAAGGCTACTTAGAATAACAACTTTATATTAGTTCAGATTAAAAATGACATAGCTTAGTCTGGGGTAGTAGTAATGATGGTTGTAGGAATTCAGGAGATATTTGGAAGGTAAAATGGACAGCTGCTGGATGTGAAGGGGGGAGGGAGGAAAGAACCCAGGTGGACATCCAGTGTTTCTGACTCGCAAAACTGAATTAGGGCCAGGCTAGACAGAGGATAGTTAAGTTAGTTGCTGACAAGGTGGATTTGAGGTGGTTTTAATCCAACAGGAAATGCAAATAGAAGATAGGAGGTCAGAGATACATGTCTGGAGACCAGAGGAATGACCAAGGCTGGAAAGATAAACTTGTGACTCATCCACACATAGGTAGTAATTAAAGCCATGAGTTGGATGAGATCACCTGCAGAGACAGAATAAAGTCAGAACTGGAGAGGGCTTAGGACTAGCCTTGAGCCATTTCAGATTCAAAGACCGGTAGAGGAGGATGAGCAGCCAAAGAAAGTGGAGGAGACAGGAAAGTGGAGGGGTTGGTAGGACAGGAAGGAGCTATGACACTAAAGCCAAGCAGAGAGAGAGTGCTTCAAGAAGAAAGACTACATAGTATTTACTGGATTAAGCACTGCAGAAGACACTGATGGTCTTAGCTAGAGCTGTCTGGGTACCGTGATGTTCCCCAAACTCCTGGGATTGGGCTGAGAATAAGTGGGAGGTGAAGTGAAGGCAGAAAGCCAAGCCAATGCCTTCAAGCATTTCGTGACAGAGAGAGAAAACACTGTAACTGGGGAGAAATGGAGGAGTAACTGAGGATTGCTTAATTTTTCAATGGGAAAGACTCAAATGTGCTTAATAGGCTAAAGGGAATGATTTCGTGGGGGCAAAAGTTGAATCTGGAGGGGCAAAATGTAATTGTTAGAGTCAGGTAGAAGTGATGGGAGCAAAGCAGAGATGTACGCAAAGTAAGACTCCTCTATTATAAACAGCAAGAAGGAGGACAGGGTAGATGCAGCCGAGAAAATGAAGGACTTTACATCTGATGACTTCTGTTTTTTCCTGTAAAGTAAGAAGCAAGGTAAAACAATAAGAGTAAAGAGGAGAGATAAAGATCAGAGGTTTGGGGAGAGTGGAGGAGATTTGAGATCATCGTTGTCAAGAATGGGAAAGTAAAATGATAAATAGAAAGTATTTTACCAGAGTCTAATCTGCTGAGGTTTTATCAGATACACAGAGCAGTATAGCAGGACAGACTCAAGGCTAGGAGTCAATTAATATAGGAGACAATCAGTCTTATCACAGGGTGAGCAGTTTATCTTAGGTTAGGATTTCATCACATCAGGAAGATACAATGACAGAGAGGTAAGGAAGTTTTTAGAGTTTGTATATTATATATGTAAACATAAAGACTTACAAGAAAATAACACAGGGGTGCCTGGGTGGCTCCGTTGGTTGAGCATCTGACTCTTGGTTCCAGCTCAGGTAGTGATCTCACGGTTTCATGGGTTCAAGCCCCCCAGGACAACACAGAGTCTGCTCGGGACTGTCCCTCTGTCTCTCTGCCCCTTCCCTACTTGCACTCTCTCTGTCTCTCCAAAAATAAATGAATAAACTTAAAACAAAAAAGATAACACACTGTTGACAAAGACGAGCTAGGAAAGGGGACTTGCCCTTCTAGATTTTAAAATATATTACAGTGCTGTGGGCAAGGGGTGGGCAGGAGACCAAAATGGAAAGCCCAGAAACGTGTTTGGGAATGGTATAGGATTCGGTTGAATATATGCTCCATTTGCCTGGGAAAGTCTCAGTTTTGCCTGTTATTCCAGAACAATGGTTAGTAACACCCTCTTCATCCTTGTTTGGACAATAAACTACATTGTCATCCTATAGATGACAGAGGTGGCATCATAAAATCCCCCACAAAATGGGGGAAAGATGGATTAAGTAGTGTGAAAGTAATTCACGGTGTGGACTTCTGGTGTCCCATCCCACATGTAAGAAGCTTGGAAGTCACCACTCCATTCTAACAGCAAGTAAAGTCATCTGTAAGCTAAAGAAAGTCAAAGGTAAAGAAAAAATCCTGAAAGAAACCAGAGTGTGTGTGGGTGGGGGGGCGGGGGGAACACTTACCTATATAGGAATAAAGATAAAAATTATATCCAATTTCTCCTCAGAAACCATGCAAATATGAGGAGAGTGGAGTGAAATGCTTAATGTGTTGAAACAAAATACCAACTGAGAATTCTGTGCTCTCTGAAGTTATTCTTCAAATGTGAAGAGGAAATAAAGACTGTCAGGCAAATCAAAATTGAAGGAAGTTGTTGTCAGTAGACCTGTCTTGCAAGAAATGCTTTAGAAGTTATTTATAGAGAAGAAAAATAATATAATTCAGAAACTTGGATCTTCAGAAAGAAGAGCATCAAAGAAGGAATAAGTGAAGGAATAAAATAGTTTTTATTTTTCGTTATTCTTTTTTTAAAATTTTTTTTAACGTTTATTTATTTTTGAGACAGAGAGAGACAGAGCATGAATGGGGGAGGGTCAGAGAGAGAGGGAGACACAGAATCTGAAACAGGCTCCAGGCTCTGAGCTGTCAGCACAGAGCCCGACATGGGGCTCGAACTCACGGACCGTGAGATCATGACCTGAGCCGAAGTCGGATGCTTAACCGACCAAGCCACCCAGGCACCCCTATTTTTTGTTATTCTTAACTGAACTAACAGATAACAGTTTGTTCAAAATAATAATAGCAATAATACATTCAATTATGTATGTTTACATCTATATACATGACACGTATAAGTGAAATGAATGACAACAGTGTAAGGGACCAGAGGAAGGAACTGGGAATCTTTGGTCATTATAAAGTGACTGTACTATCTGTAAAACAGTATGGTGTTATTTAAAAGTAGGCTCGAACTAGTTATAAATGTATACTATGAATTCTAGGACAACCACTATAAAAGCAAAAAAAAAAAAAAAAAAAGGAAGTATAATTGATTTGCTAAGAAAGGAGAGAAAATAGAATCATATAAAATGTTCAATCAAAGCCAAAAATGACAGAAGTGTGAAAGGCAAAAATAAAAACAAAAAAGGGCAACAAATAGAAAATAAATGTGGCAAATATTAATCCAAATATATCAATAATCACCTTAAACATTAATAGTCTAAATACACCAACTAAAAGACAGATTGACAGAGAAGACCCTGATGTGTTGTCTATAAGAAATTCACTTTAAAAATAAAGACACATATAAATTAAAAGCAGAATGATAGAGAAAGGTACACAGTGCTAACACTAATCATAAGAAAGAAAGAGTAGCTGTATTGATATCAGACAGAGCAGACTTCAGAGCAAGGAATGTTATCAGGAATAAGAGGAACATTACATAATGATAAAGGGTTAAGTACTCCAAGATGACATAATAATCCTTAATATGTATGCACCTAACAACAGAGCATCAAAATATGTGATATGAAAACTGGTAGAGCTACAAGGAGAAATAGATGAATCCACTATCATAGTTGGAGACTTCAACACCCCTCTATTAGAAATGGACAGATCTACCAGTCAGAAAATCAGTAAGGACATAGTCAAACTCAACAGTACTATCAATAAAGTGGATATAATTGACATCTATAGACTACTTCATCTAACAATAGCAGATTACACATTCTTCTCAAGCTCACATGAAATATTCACCAAGATATACCACATTCTGGGCCATAAAACACACCTTAACAAATACAAAGAAATACAATGTCTGCTCCCAGACTACAATGAAATTAAGTTAGAAATCAATAACAGAAAGATAGCTGAAAAATCCCCATAAACAGCACATTTCTTTTTTTTTTTTTTATAAATAGCACATTTCTAACCAACACATGAGTCAAGGAAGAAATTTCAAAAGAATTTTAAAAATATTTAAACTAAATGAAAATGAAAATACAATTTATCAAAATGTGTAGAATATAGCAAAAGCAATGCTTAAGGAAAATTTATAGCATTGAATGTATATATTAGAAAAGAAAGGGGCGCCTGGGTGGCTCAGTCGGTTAAGCTTCCAACTTCAGCTCAGGTCATGATCTCACAGTCTGTGAGTTCGAGCCCCACGTAGGGCCCTGTGCTGACAGCTCAGAGCCTGGAGCCTGCTTCGGATTCTGTGTCTCCCTCTCTCTTTGCCCCCTCCCTGCTCATGCTTACTCTCACTCTCAAAAATGAATAGATGTTAAAAAAAAATTAATGAAAAAAAATAAAGAAAAGAAAAAGGTCTAAGCAATAATCTCAGCTTCCACCTTAGGAAACTAGAAAAAGAAAGAACATTGCATCCAAAGTAAGCAGAAGAGAAGTACTAAAAATGAGAGCAGAAATCAATGAAATTGAAAACAAGAAATCAATAGAGAAAACTAACAAAATCAAAAGATTGGCTCTTTGAAAAGATAAAAAAAAAAAAAAAAAGATGAACCGCTAGCCAAAATAAAAAAAAAAAAAAAAAAAAAAGAAAAAAAGAAGAGAGAGAGAAAGAAAACAAAAATCACTAATATCAGAAATGAAAGACGTAACATTACTATAGATCCAATGGACACTAAAGGAATAATAAAGGGCTATTATGAACAACTCTATGCCCATAAATGTATAACCTACATGAAATGGACCAATTCCTTAACAGACACAATCTGTCAAAACTTACACAAGAAGAAATAGGCAATCTGAATAGACCTGTATCTATTGTATCTATTAAAGAACTGAATTACTAATTAATAACCTTCCAAAACAGAAAGCACCAGACCCAGATGGGCTCACTGGTGAATTCTACAAACATTGAATGATGAAATTATACCAACATTCTACTTTCTAACTCATTCTATGATGCCTGTGTTACCCTAACACCAAATCTAGACAAAAATTTGCAAAAAAAAAGAAAAAAAAACCCTGCAGACTCATATTTTTCATGAAGGTAGATGCAAAATTCCTCAACAAAAATGTTAACAAATCAAATTCAGCAATGTATAAAAATTACATATATCATAATCAAGTGGAATTTATCCCAGGTAACGCAAGGCTGGTTCAACATTTGACAATCAGTTAATGTAATCCGTCACTTTCAACAGACTGAAGAAGAAAAATCATGTGATTATTTCAATAGATGTGGAAAAAGCATTTGACAAAACCCAATACCCACTCATAATAAAAACCCTCAGTAAACTAGGAATAGAGAGGAATGTCCTCAACTTGACAAAAAGCATCTACAAACAAAACCTATACCTAATATCATACTTACTGGTAAGAAACTTGAAGCTTTCTCAGTAAGATCAAGAACAAGGCAAGTATGTCCCCTCTCACCACTACTTTTCAACAGCATACTGGAAATTCTAGATAATGCAATAAGAGAAGAAAAGGAAATAAAAAGTTATACAGAATGGGAAAGAAGAAATAAAACTCTTTTTTTTCTCTGATGACCTGATAGTCTATGTAGGAAAATCTGAAAGAATCAACAAAAAACCTCGTGGAACTAATAAGCAATTATAACAAAAGATTAATGGTTGCCAGGGGTTGGAGGGAGGGGAGCATGAATAGGCAGAATACAGAGGATTTTTAAGGCAGTGAAACTATTCAGTATAATACTGTAATACTTCAATGATGAATACATGTCATTATACATTTTTCAAAACCCATAGAATATACAGCACCAAGAGTGAACCCTCATGTAAACTCTGGACTTTGAGTGCTGATGATGTGTCAGTGTAGGTTCATCAGTTATAACAAATGTACCACTCTGGTGTCAGTTATTGGTAATACAGAAAGTTGTTCATGTGTGAGGACAGGGAGTCTAGAGGAACTCTGGACTTCCTGCTCAATTTTGTTGGAAACCTAAAACTGCTCTTCAAAAATTAGGGTTAGGGGCGCCTGGGTGGCTCAGTCAGGTAAACGTCTGACTTCGGCTCAGGTCATGATCTCACGGTTTGTGAGTTCGAGCCCCGCATCAGGCTCTGTGCTCTCGGTTCAGAGCCTGGAGCCTGCTTGGGATTCTGTGTCTGCCCCTTGGGATTCTCTCTGCCCCTCCCCCTCCCCTGCTCACGCTCTGTCTCTCAAAAGATGAATAAATGTTAAAAAAAATTTTTTTTTAAATTAAGTTTAGGGACGCCTGGGAGACTCGGTTAAGCATCCGACTCTTAATTTTGGCTAGGGTCATGATCCCAGAGTCTTGGGATACAGCCCCACCTCGGGTCTACGCTAAGCATGGAGCCTGCTTGAGATTCTCTCTTTCTACCCTCTGCCCCTCTTCCCTGTTCGCTCTCTGACTCTCTCTCTAAAATAAATAAATAAATAAATAAATAAATAAATAAACAAACAAACAAACAAACTAATTTTTTAAATTAGTTCATAGTGTGGAAAAAGTGGAGTTGGAGCCCTATTCCATTATATTAAAAAATAAAATCTAAATGCATTGAAAACCAAAACGCGAAAGGTAAAGTTATAAAGCCAATGGAAAAAAATATTGGAAAATATCTCTGTGGTCTCAGTTAGGCAAGACCGCAAAAGTGCAAGCCATAGAAGAGAAATTGGTAAATTTGACTAGATGCAAGTTATATCTATTAAATGAAAAATTCCAAAAGTAAGATTAACAGCTGGGTGACAGAAAGATATTTGTAAATGATTGGGGATTCATATGTAGAAAGTACTACAAATCAGCAAGAAAAAGACCGGAAAATCCACCAGCAAAAATTCTGATGAGGCAATTCACAGAAGGAGAAACCTGATAAATTTATGAAGAGCTGCTCAAAGTTGCTAGCATTAAATGAAAACAAGATACCACTTTACATCCATCAGATGAGAAACAATTAGCCCAATAATCCTACGTACTGGTGAGGATATAGGAAAACGGGAACACTTGTGACTAGCTAATAGAATGAATGGTGTAGCCATTCTGTACAACGGTCTTGCAGTACTTAGTGAAATTAATATGTTTATATCCACAACCCAATAGCTTTGCAATCCCACTCCATGGTTTATATTGCTAAGAAACTCTCATGTGGGTTCCCAAGCAGAGCAGCGTGAAGGTCTTCATTGCAGCATGTTTGTGGAGGTAAAGATCTGGAAGTCAGCTGACTGCGCCTCACTGGGAAAATGGATAAGTAAAATGTGGTCTGTGCATGCAGTGGAATACTAGGCAGCAGTCAGAAGCAACAAATTACATTCACATACGGTAACAGTGGCATACGGGCATTCCCACTTTTTGAAAGTTCGCTTTCTACCACCCTGCTTTTACACAAGACCTACTCTAGTGTGTGTTTTCACCAACTGAGGGAGGTCCACAGACGGTTTTCACTTTTGTGAAAAAAGGCAAGAAGTGAAAATAGCATGCAGCATTTGTTGGGCAGTGAGCTGTTCGGAGGCAGTGCACCCCTGAGCAGCGAGAGTGGCCTGGCCAACCTCCTTCCCCCGGAACGGTGCTCAGCATCCCCACATCAAGCCCCACGGCTTTGAACTGTATCTGTGAGCATCTGTGTTTCCTCTTGATTTGTTGTGTGCATCTGTTAGCAAGATGTGTCTTAAGGTGTCAGAAGAGCCTTAGAGACGTTATTTTTGGAGTCTGGGAACGCTCAAAAAATTTTCCACATAAATTAATGGTAACTGCTTCTTTAGTTTACGCCATGTCAGCTTACAAACGGTTTCATAGGTATGCTGTACTTTCAGATAGTGGGGGACACCAATATCTTAAAAGTGTTAAGATTAAGTGGAAGAAACATTCAAATACAAAACAATTGTATGTAACTTCAAGTAAGTCACGTATGTATAAACACAAATAATACATATAGTATATTTTTATATTTATATATTGTATATTTTATTTATACATATATTTTATATACATTTATAAATATACACACAAATGGATATATACAAATAGAGGTAGGATAAAGAATGTAAAGATGAATAAAATAGGAGATTGCCTTTGCTTTGTCCAGTGATAAAAATATATGATGAACTAAGGAGCTTGAGTGACTTCGTTTTTTTTTTTTTTTGCCTGGTGTCCTAAAAGGAATATGAATTTTTAAAAGTAAAATAAGTACAATACGGATATTATCATCTTATTAAATTGTATTTGAAGATTAAATGAGTAATTCAGATAAAGCACTTAGCTGAGCATCTAGCACATACTAAACACTCCATAAATGTTATCGATTACTGTTATTAGCACTACTCATGACATAGCTCCTGCCAGTCGATTGGAGTTGGCACGAAAGACCAACTGAATTTAGATGATTTCCCCCAAGAGATCCCTCCAGGTCTAACAGTCTATAACAGTACTAGAGGGATAGGCAAGTCTCGGCAGCAGACCCAGAAGCAAGCAGGAGATATGCTGAGTCTTGGGGAATGCAAGTGGCTACCAGGTTTTTTTGCAGTGTCCAAGGAAACCTTGATGGTTAACTTGGGAGAACACCGATACAATGCACAAACTAGGAAAGTAGAGACCGCAAAGTAAATAGTGCCATGAAGCTTAGAGAGAGTTTAAGTACTTCGGTGTACTTCCTCCAAAGGGGTGTTTTCTTCTAGCATTTTGATTTCACCTTATAAAACCATAGCTGAATTGCAAATGTTAGCTATTCAGAGGGTGTTGGCTTTGGATTATTCCTTCCTCTTCTTCCTCCTCCCCACCACCCCCCCTCCCCCTCTTCCTCCTGCTTCCTTGAAGTGGGACCCAGCTTATCTTAGCGAACTAAGCAAGATCATCACCTAGTGGTCTGTTTCTCAAAGTGCTGACACAAGATCCTGGTCCCAGAGAGCAGGGAACATGTGCCAAATCCCTGCCCTCATGTTAATTCAACAAGCATTGACTGGGACTCTATGCCAGGCACTATTCTGGTGTCTGGGGATATAGAGCTGCTAACACAAAATGACAGGTTTAAAAATAAAATTAAGGAAGTGTCAACTCCAAAACTTAAGAGCCTTCCCGAAGTGACATTGCATTATAATGTGTTTATTTTCCACTGGTTTTCCACAGATCATAGATGAAGAAGAAACACAGTTTATGAGTAATTGCCCCGTCGCGGTCACCGAAAGCACCCCACGGAGGAGGACAAGGATCCAGGTGTTCTGGATTGCGCCACCAGCAGGAACAGGCTGCGTGATTCTAAAGTAAGTAAACGAGGGATGCTTGTCACACTTCACTCTCCTTCCCTATGGTCTATGGAAGACTTCAAGGTGTGACTGCAGAAAGAACAGTGGCTTTGCTGAGGCATCAGATGAGTTGCATCATCTCTCTGCCCTTAGTTATCTTAACTCTGAAATGGGGCCAAGGGCCATCACTGATGAAATGCTATAAACACAACCATTCAACTGAATCTCTATTTTTATCTAGTTCAATGATTCTCATGGCCGCTCTCCATCTTCTCGAGATATCGATACTAGGGTTGGTTAAGGAAAATTACAAACCAGATGAGCATAATCTTTGACTTCCTCCATCTGGAACTTAACACCTACTGTCCTTAAATTGTGGTAGGCTGACCTGAGACCCAACTGTAACCTCCTTGGCCTCTGGCCCTGCTTTATAACTTTGTCTTCTTCCTCCTTCCCTCAAAATTGTCCTCTTGGGCCACTTCCTCTCTGGTCTCCTGATCCTCCCTTTGGTGAGTTACGATGTATTTTAAGAGGCATTAACTTAACCAGCTGGTGGTTTTCCTTTGAAAGGTAACATTATCTCAAAACTGTGTCTCCAGAATGGTATGCCATAGAATGATGTTCAGGGAGATGTAAATAGGTGGGCAGGAAACCAATTTCTACAGTTAAATAAGTTTGGAAAATGCTTTATATAGATTCATTACATATATTAGCATATTTAAGGTTTTGCAAAGTCCTACTAAAACGATATCTGTTTAACTTTGGTTTCACCAGCGTTTCCCAAACTTATTTGACTCCTTTTTTTCTGAGACATATATTAACATTCACAAGTTGGGCAAATGCAGCCGTAACCTATTTTAAATAGATTTTAAAACTTTATAGAATGATCTTGAGAATTTTAGGATTTCAGGCAGGCAAATTGTCATAGGTAGACAGGGCTCTAATCCCAGCATCTAAGAAGCCATTTTCCCATGGAGGTAAGGGGCTAGGACCTCCCCAGTCGTCTTCCTCTTATTTGAGTCCTCCTAGGGCCTTATTTATGTATTTGGTTCATTTGTCTACACTTCTGGCAGGTGGACATTTCTACAGTCTTACAACTGTGGTTAATTCCAGCCCACCTCTGAGGAGTGGCTGGTAAGGAGGTGTTCCAACTAGACAGTCCAGCCCCTATGTCTCCTGGACTCAGCTGTGCCTGGTTTACGGAAGAAAGCCTACAGAGGTCTCTGGAAGCCTCTGTCCATTGCCCAGGCCCTGCCCTGTCTTTGTCTGGCTTCCCTTTGCTGCCATCTGTCTATATATCACTTGTGTCTTACTTTAATGCAAGCTGAACATTCTTACTCAGATTCCTTGAGACGTTTGTCTCTTGGCATTAATCTGTATCAGTGAATTTTTAAAAAAACACAATTAGCAGTAGAACTTTTCAAAATAAATCCTTATATACAAACCCCAGTATAGAACATGTATCTAATATCTAGTTGGAATATGGGAGAAGGCCTGTGGAAATAAAGGCCACTGAAATGAGAACAAATTGGGGCTACTTATCCAGTACTCTCTATATAGTAAGGGAGTCAGCCACCATCACTAGCCTTTGGCAAGGATTCAGAGACTGGCAGAGGAAAGCTTTATAGGGGGAAAAAAGGGCAGACTGCTGGTGTGTTCTGAATGGAGGGTAGGGTATTAACATGGGAAAGTTGGAAGCAGGCTAACTAAAAGCAGAACATCTTATGTGATTGGTTTGGAAAGCATGTTTGGCTTTCTCTGGTTGGTCCTGAGTTGGAAATAGAGGAGGCTGTGGGGGCAAAAATTAGAGGAGCTGGTGGTCATTGACAAGTACCAAATGTCATGACAGGGGTTGTGGTTTGGCTTCCCAGGCCGGTTGCTACAGAGGTTGGGGTTAGAGTTCTATTGTGTGGTCACATGTGACCTGACTTTTGTCCATGAGCACTTTCAGTGTCTCACTCTGGAGACTCGGTTCCCAGCATGGCTTTTTGGTTCCCACACTCTGGCCCATGGCTGCCCAGTTACTCTGCAGAGCCTGGGGCTCTGAAGAACATTGGAAAACATGAGATTTATGTGATGAGTCTTCCTGCTCTGAAAATCCTTATCCTTCTTGTCCTCCTGGCTCCGATCTCTGGTTTTCTTTGACTTCTTGTTCTCACAAACCAGAAGTGTTTCATCTTCCTGGCAGAAGCCAGAAAGGCATCTCTTGTTTACCCGTTAACAATGAACATATGTGAACATATGTTTATCCATTAACAGTGAACAAGTGTGGCTTGTTCAGTCGCTCGTTCTTTCAGCAAATGTAACTGAGCTTCTATTCGCCCACGCGTGCACGATAGATAGACAACTGAGGTATACTCTTGGCCCTTGAAGTTCTCATGGGCCAAATGGAAGAGAGAGAAAAGGTCAGCGAGTCCTTTCTATGTACCAGTAACTCGGCAGCACAGCTAGCACGTTTTATCAGATATAATCTTCAGAACAAACTACCCTCATTTGACAGAGGAAGTCCCAGCAAATGAGGGAAGTTTCTTGAGTCACATGTCCATTGCATTCCAAAGCCCCATGTTCTTCCTTTCTCTTGGTTTTTGTTTGTTTGTTTGTTTGTTTGTTTGTTTGAGAGGGTATCTGGAGCAGCAAATCAAAGATATCCCGCACAGATGGGAAATCAAAATCTACCTATGTTTCCCAAAATGACTAATTAGTTGTCCCACCTCCGTTTATTGAATAGTTTGTCCTTTCCCCTAATTGTGTGAAATACTGCTTCATCAAATATAAATCTTTACACAGGTCCGTTCTGTTCTGCTGATCTTATCTATTTCTGCACAAAACCCACACCATTTTATAGCATAATTTTATGTTTTGATAGCAAGTCATTGCTCATTAATCTTCTAGTTCAAAACGTTCATGGCCATTCAAGCAGATTCATAATTCCAGACGAATCGTAGAATAAGTTTGTTTTAGTTCAATAAAACTTATATTGGGATTTTGAATGGTGTTGCATTGAATAAATAGTTTAGTGTGGG
The DNA here is from genome assembly GCF_023721935.1 of Panthera uncia. Taxonomy (NCBI): domain Eukaryota; kingdom Metazoa; phylum Chordata; class Mammalia; order Carnivora; family Felidae; genus Panthera; species Panthera uncia. Next base: position 43,092,147 of record NC_064808.1, on the reverse strand, counting down.
AAATGTCAGCATCCCTACAATATGTTTTCCCAGTCAGAAATATGGAATATCCCCTATTTATTCAGATCTTTTATATCCTTCAGTAAAGTACACTGATTTTTCTTCATTGAGATTCCATTTTTTTGTGTGGCTTTCTCCTCATAGGTAGTCTTGTTGCTTTTGTGAGTGGGCTCTTTTTTCCTGTGACACTTCCTAATCATTAATTGCCTGTGTTTAGGAGAGCCATTGATTCTTGTACCCTGAGTTTGGATTTGGACACTGTTGAACTCTCTCGATAGTTCTTATGGCTTGTTCTTTCATTCTTTTGGGAAATAATGAATGAGTATACCTTGTATTTCCTTTTCATGTTTTGGTTTATTATCTATCACCTCTATTAGACTACTAAATAGTGCTGTTCATGCTTATTCCTGCCTTTAATGGGGATACTATTATATTTTACTTTTAAGTATGACACGAAGTACAGGCTCCAAATTGATGCTTTAATCAAGTTGAGGACTCTATCTCGCTGAGAAAGTTTCCTTCTCTTTCATGTAGGAGGCAGCATTTGGGAAACTGGCCAACCAGAGTATACTAGGATTGAGAAGGACTCAGGTTATCAACAATGATCCTGACTTCCAAGATATTTTCACTCTAGTTGTGGTATAAAAAAATACATATGCAAAGGTTAGCAAGCCCCAGACAAACATGAACTGTGGACAGTAAAATGTGGTTAGAAAGAAGATGAGTGAGGAATGGAATAAGGGGAGCACCAGAGTTTCCAGGAAGGGTTAGTTTCTATCTTAAAGGCTAGAGTAGGCTTTGGATAAATGCACAAGGCTATTCCGGCCCAAGGGGTGGCCCTGGTGAAATTGAGGTGAGAATCTGGAGGTGAGCATAAACACGGCAGCCCGAGAGACAGACCCAGTGAGATTAGAAGGTCTTCGGGGGCCAATATCCATTGCTGAATCACGGAGGTCTTCCAGTGTCAAGATAAAGAGATTGAATTTGATTCAAGAGGAACAAGGGAGCCATTAGTGGGTATTAAATGGTGGACTGACAGGCTGGGGGGAAAGTTCATTAAAGAGTTAGTAAGGACATTTAAGTCTGGCAGCAAAGCTCAGGGCAGATGAAAGGGGAGATTCTGACTTGGTCGCAGAACGCTTGCTTGCAAAAGGAACATTTGTGTTGCAGTGTTTGGTTAATATTCCTGGTAGAATAAGCTGCAGAGTTTGCTAAATGTCTGTAGATGACAGCTCGGAAGTCTGCTTGGTTACTAGTGTTCCTTTGCCCAGGAGGGCAGGAAGGGAAGCACACAGCAATTATGACTTTCCTTTTGGCACAAACCTGACACCATTTCCATTTTCCATTTGGATGCAAAGATTTGAGCATTTCTAAATTACAGGCTTTCCAGGCAGACCTCCTTATAGCCTTCTCCCTAGAAACGAATGACCCAGCACTTAAAGTTGCCCTGGCAGGCCATCATGCTGCTGGGATGCTGTAAACATTATAGCGAAGGAGCAACTGATTGAAAGAAAAGGCCCCCTGTGAACAGAACAGATGTGTACAGACCCCACCAGAGGGAAATCTTGTCCCCTTAAATCTGACGAAAATTTTGTCCCCTGAAGTGATCCTCTCTTTTCGTATGTTTGTAACCTTTATTACATGCATTTATAATTGGATTTCTGACACCCATTCATAACTTTTGGGGAGGGTCCGAGATGTGGGTCCTCTTGCTCCTGGGGAGATGGTTACTTGATGAGCCATTTGGGGAATTCAGCCTTTTGAAACAATGCAGGTAGTTAGTACTCAATAGGCAAGAGCCAAGCCCTGTTCTAGGTGCGTTACAAATACGTATGTAGTCCTCATAGCCACCCTATGGACCAGATACTACCAGAGGAAGCCGACGCACAAGAGAGAGTAAATAACTTGCCCACCGTCACAGGGTACGTGACAGAGCTGGGATTTAAACAGAAGATCTGGGCTCCAGAGTCTGTGATCAGAACTCTACCCTCTAAGATTGGTGCTACTGGATCAAGTTCATCTCCAAAACCATTAGTTGCCAAATCTGCCTCTTCTGCCTACCGTGTGCTTCATATTCATTGCCTTATTCACAGACTCTTCTCACCACAGTATTACAGGAACCACCTAATTGCTCACTATGGTTCCTTGCCCTCCCTCCGCTCTTTCCTCTGGGATAAGTCTTGCTGTCCTCGTATACAGCTGAGTCATATCACGTACCTACCAAAGCTGAACGGGGCTCTCTATCACCTACAAGATAAAGTCCAGAATTTTAATCAGAGCATTTAAGTCTCCCCATGTCCTTTACCAGAGTCCCTGACCAGCCTCTTCCTGCACTTCCATGAACCCCGTGCTCCAGCCATTCCCGTCTGCCCATTCTCTTGGTGACATTTATTGAGCACCTCCTGTGTGTAGGCTCGAAGGACTCAGAGGCCGTCTTTGAGCAGGTCGCAGTCCTAGGAGTGAAACACAAAACAAATCAGGTTCACAATCTTTAATCTGCAGTTTTGAAAGCCAAAAATCTCTAAACTCCCAAAAAGTTTTTTTTTAACTCCCTTTAGGGCCCGAACCTGTCCTGAACTGACTTGAAGTTGTTTATAGTCTTTTAGTGTAAATATCACTGAGTTGGATATCCAGACCCTGATAGGAATGTTACAAAATACATAGAATTTGAATTGCATTGTCTTTCTGAAATCCAAAAATATTCCGAATTCTGAAATACACCTGGCCTTGGGGGTGTCGATAAGGGAGCTTTGCCCTGTCGACACAGTCTACGGTGGGAAGTTTAGTAACGAAAGTATCACTCCAAGTGCACAGAGGAGGTAGCCCTGTGGCAGGACTGGGTTGCACATAAATGTTAAAGAGAAGCAACACATTGCTTGCCAGTGAAATAACCTATTTCCAGATCTGAGAACTTATTCAGTGTTACCCATTGCCAGAGAATAAAGTCAAAATACCTTAGCATGGTGTCCAAGGCCCTTCGTGACTTGTTTCAGTTACCTTTACAGACTCATTTCTATGTGCTTCTCCTCTCCGCAGGAGACTGAGCCTCATGGAGGGATCTATTTTACTCCTTTCTGTGGCCCTAGTGCAGGAGTTGGCAAATCACAGCCTGTAGGTCAAATCCAGCCCCCTGCCTGTTTTTGTGAATAAAGATTTATTGGAACACAGCCATGTTCATCCATTTACGTATTGTTGAGGGCTGCTTTCATGCTACTGCAACAGAATTGAGAAGGTGCGACAGCCAAATATTTTTTCTCTGGCGCTTTATAGAAGAAGTGTACTGACCCCTGCTCTAATGCATACCCCCAGTGCTAACAACTTAGTAACAGTTGATTCCTGTCCCAGGTCCTCCTAAAAGTCCAGCTGAGACAAAGGCTTTTTTTGCAGGTAGTTTATTTGGGAAGTGATCCCCAGGGGCAGTGGAGAGGGACGGTAGGGAAGACATGATTCAGTCAAGTGTAATTAACTTGGCCATCAGTGTAGGCAACTGGTACTTGATCCCACCGGGACCTTTGTGAAGCCTTGTGACGCATGTCTCAGAACAGTGTGCCCAAGGATAGTGGGGAAAGCCATTATCCATTGGCTTCCATCTTCCATTGGTCAAGGTTGGCCCCACAAGCATTAACTCCCTCACACACTTCTGGGTTGCACACATGTTAGAATTAATCAGATTCTGAACACATACTGCAGCACTAGAGAAGCTCTGGGAGAGGAATCAAGAGATGTACCACGCAGACGAAGTGTGTATCCTGCAATTACAGTAGGGCAGAGCTGGTCACCGCCATGACAGTCATTGGGGTCAGAGTTGGGACAGGAGCGATGTGAAGAGGCAGGCATACACAGGTGCCCGATGCATCGATTAGTGTGCCTGACAATGTGAGTAGCTTATATCCCTCACCAAGCACTGGGTGTGCAGCGTGCCTTATCTCACTTAATTCTCCTAAAAGCCTATCTCTCTTTTCTCTGTAGGGCTTTCCCATTTTGTTGATGAGAGAGCCAAGGTTTAGAGAGTTTACATCCAGAGTAATAAAGCAGTTGGGTGATGAAGGGGGGACTTAAACCCACTTCCGTGTGACGCCAAAACCTTTGTTGTTAACTAAACACCACTGAACTACCCTGACTGAGTTTGATCACTCTCCATCTCTCCTCCGCCTTTTGCCTCAGTTGGTCTATGAGGTCTGTGAGTGCAGAGCCCCTCCTGTAAACCAGGGGGTAGAGGATTGTCTGTTGGGGGGAGGGGTGGTTTGAGGCAGGGGAAAGATGTTGTTCCCAAGGGAGGAAACTAATTGCCATTTAGAAAATGGAAACAAACCCTGAGATCTGGCAAGAGGAAGGCTTATTCGTGGGAAGAGAGGCTGGGTCTTAAGGAGGAATTAGCGAACGCTCTTAATACTTTGGAACTTCACAGAGCTCACCAAACCTTTTTATCTTGGAAGGAAATAACAGAGGAAACCCACATGAGATGACTATGTATGATTTAGAGGAAGCTGGCAGCATTAGAAGGATCTGGGGTGCAGCTTCCCCCACAGTTTTTCTGGCATTAGATATTGAGAAGAACCACAGGCTCCTTTGTTGTGAGTCAGGGTGGCTCTCCCATGAGGCTGGCCAGGACCTCAGCCATGCCAACCGGGGGAGGAAGCAAGGAGTGGACAGAAAGGAGCTGGGAAGCCCTGAGCCTGTTGAAGTGGCTAGTTCTGGGAGAGCACTTGGAAAGACCAAGGCCATGGCTAAAAGGGCAACATGTGCTTGGCCTAGGAAGATTTAGATGCCCTGAGACCTACCATCCAACTGGTAGAATCCAGATGCCAGGAGTTCCTGCGAGGCCAGCAGTGGCGTGGTTCCAGGGGAGCAGTGCAATGCCAGCAGGGTTTCATTCAGCAGCTGGAGTCCCAGGTGCAGGATCCAGCCCCCGGGGGAGGAACTGGCATGCAGTAAATAGGAAGTGTGGGCTGCTGAGCTCGGGTGCAAGCACTGTTCCACAGAATGTGCCTACACTATGAGGGGCCCCGGGGGGTGAGAGTCCCGTCTGCCTCTGTCATGCACCAGGGCCCAGGGCCCCACAGCAAGACCACTTCCAGTCCTTCCCCACTGATAGAGCAGCAGCTTCTGGTACGTTCCCTACCCTGGTCGTGGTGGGGTCAATGCACGATGTTTTGACCCTGTGGACATTTTTAAAAATTAAGATTAAATTCACATAACATGAAATTAACCATTTTATTTTTTTAAATTTTTTTTAACGTTTATTTATTTTGAAGGAGAGAGAGACAGAGCATGAGTGTGTGTGGGGGGGGAGAGAGAGAGAGAGAGAGAGAGAGAGAGACAGAATTGGAAGTGGGTTCCAGGCTCTGAGCTGTCAGCACAGAGCCTGATGCGGGGCTCAAACTCACAAACCGTGAGATCACAACCTGAGCTGAAGTCGGACGCTTAACTGACTGAGCCACCCCGGCGCCCCAACCATTTTATTTTTTTAACGCTTATTTATTTATTTTGAGAGAGTGTGTGTGTGTGTGTGTAAGCAGGGGAGGGACAGAGAGAGGGAGGGAGAGAGAAAATCCCAAGCAGGCTCCTTGCTGTGAGTGCAGAGCCGGACCTAGGGCTCCATCCCGTGACCCTGGGGTCATGACCTGAGCCAAAATCATGAGTCTGACAATCAACTGACTGAGCCACCCAGGCACCCCTAAAAATAACCATTTTTTTAAATTAAAGTTTTGTCTTTGTTTTTTTAATTTATTTTTATTCTGAGAGACAGAGAGAGACAGAGAATGAGAGAGCACCCGCAAGAGTGGAGGAGGGGCAGAGAGAGATGGAGATAGAATCCCAAGGAGGCTCTGCACAGACAGGGACAGTACAGAGCCTGACATGGGGCTGGAACCCACGAACCATTGAGATCATGACCTGAGCTGAAATCAAGGGTCAGATGCTGAACCGACGGATCCACCCAGGCGCCCCTAAAATTAAACATCTTAAAGCCACCAGTTCAGTGGTATTTAGTACACAATGTTTGCAACCTCCACTCCTGTCTGGTTCCACAACATTTGTACTGCTCCAGAGTAAACCCCTCACCCATTAAGCAGCTTCTCCCGATTCTCCTGCCCACAGCCCCTGGCTACCACCAATCTGCCTTTGCCGATTGATATTTCGTACAGTATGTGGCCTTTTGCGTCTGGCTTTTTCCACTGAGCGAAGTGTTTTTGAGGTTCATCCATATTGCAGCATGTATTGGCAGTTCGTTCCTTTAAATATCTGTGTAATGTCCCATTAAATGTGTCTACCCCAATTTGTTTATCCCTGTGGACATTTTTGACATGAAATAATCAAAGGATAAAAATCGAAACATTTGGGCAACGGTGAAAAAGTACACTATGGTATCACACCCACATGTATTTAGTCTCTAGATGTCTTGCTCCACTGCTGAGCCTCACCCCATCCTTGGGAAGGATGGTGAGGACTCTGGGACAAGGGTAGAGAGGGACAAAGAAATGGTTGCATGCCTCCTTTGTCTTTCGGGATCATGAAGAAAGGGTGAAAAAGGTGAACATATTTCACCCTGTCGCCAACATGGCTTGCTTAGATCTTTTGCACCCAGTATGGGACTGCGGTGTAAGCAAGTCACGTGTACCTGGGTGTTCGTTACTGGAACCAGAAGAAGCAGGGGCTGGAGCCCTCTGATGACGCAGACAATGCTGAAGGACAAGCCAGTGTCCTTGGTGCCAGAGAAGAAGACAGTCCTCCCCCAGAGGCCCACAGCGCCATCACCATTCACTTTCAACTGCCAGGTGGAGCATTGTCTCTGAATCCTTAGCCTCCCTGCAAGCCTGCTTGCCACAGACAACACTCAACCTAAAGCCGATGAAGAAATGAGATGATATAAGAAGAAAGAACGTCCCCTGCTCCTTCCACGATTGATTATTACAAGCTGATTTTAGCTCCATTTTTCCTTGGGCATTTCCCGAAGATTTCACATTTAACAGCCCCTGGAAGCCAGGAAAATAGGAGAAAAAGCTCCTTTATATCCGAGTTCTATGCTATTCATAAATGAAAATCTTGTTAATTTAGAGTTTGACAGCTGTGGTACATTTGTAAGTCCAGGGCAGCTGTCATCAGTGCTCCGGCTTATTTTTCAAACAGATGTTTAATTTGACTTTAGTGCTATTGCCAATTTTTTAGGGGAAAAAGAGGGGGAAGCAGAAACAGAAATAATCATTATATTCATCATTTGGTTTCCTTTCAAAACATAAATCGGCATGATTAACGATGACATCAGAATTGCTCTAATTACAGTTTTGGGTGCAGGACTGGTTAGCTCTCCTCTCCTACGTGGTCCAAGGTCCTTTTCCCCACCCCACCCCCCCAAAGTCAGAGGCTGTTTTGTGATAATTACACCCAGACTCTGAAAAAAGTCCCAGCTACCCAAAAAAGCCTTCCAGAATTCAGGAAAAAAGTGGGGAGTGGTGAAGGATGGGTGACGGGGCCACAACCCCAGATGAAAGCCGCGGGGCTGAGTCTTGTCTTGAGGCCGTGGAATCAGGAAACCGGCAAGAGCAAACAGAGCCCTCAGAATGGCAGCTAGGGTCTCCCACTCACTCTTTTCATATCTACCGTGCCTATGTGGCTCAGGCAGCTGGGTTCGTGCACGCTCACAGTGTGCAAATCGGTCTCAGTGTATAAAATTAAACACATCTGTGGCTCCACGTAGAAATCTGATGAGTCAGAATGTACTTGAATAGGCCCCGCTGTTCTCGTCCACGTTGCTTGGAGGAATCTTCCTTCACACCAGCTGTGTTGCTAGGTAAACCTATTTCCCGGATCTGATTTCTCTGCCGCCGCTTTTTTGTGTTTGGCTTTCAGTGGTCTCAATTTGGCTTTGACTTACTTTGTACCTATCACGGGCTCAGTCACCGCCCTCAGCCCCTCTTTGACGATGCCTCTGTAGCAGGGACACTGCACAATCACACACTGCGTATCTTTTGACATTGAGAGGGAAGACACCTTGCCTTCTTCCTCAGTCAATCACCGTGACATGTGCTATGCCAAAGAAGAATCCACCACAAGGAAAAATTTGGCAGACGTCCTGGATCCCAGCTCTGAAGTCATGGTTTGAAAGAAGAATCATCCACAGCCTCATCCAACTAGTGCTGGAAATAACAGGACGCTCTAAACAGAACCAAGATGAGGGTTCTAAGGGCCAGTCTGCCTTCTCCAAGGGGAGCCCCACATCTTTTTAAATGGGAAGTTTTGTTTGCAGATTGTTAATCGGGAACTAATTCTTCCTTAACTACCGATTTACCAAGCTTCTGCCGTGTCAACCAACCACCCAAGAATTATGGAGAATATTTAGGGAATTGCTACATGTATCACAAACTCCTGGCTGTTGCTTGCCACCCCACCCATCTACCTAGAGCTAGACTGTGGGTCCATTCCTCAGGCAATTCTCCCCAACTTTGCTCCACACTTGGAGCCCCATGGCTTAATACTCCACATCACAGCTAAGGCCCAGCAAAAATGGTTAATAAGATGTTGTTGAAAGCTTAGAGAGTGCCAGAAAGGAACTATAACATAGAGAAATTATATAACTTGCTTCTAAATTTTGGCTGCTCTTTGGGTCCAGAAGTCCAAGTTCATCCTTGGCCGGGATAGCAGGGGGTTCCTTGCTTCTCATGGTTGGTGAACATCAAGCTCTCTGCCTATCCTTGGTGGCCAGGGAAGACTTCCCCCACAAAGGATGTCTTTTTACAAATCCCATTTGCCCCAAATTCTAGACCCAACTCCTCTCTGGACTGGTTTGTTCAGCATTATAGATACAAAGGTGGAGTCACAGGGGCACCTGGGTGGCTCAGTAGGTTAAGTGTCTGACTCTTTGTTTCCGCTCAGGTCGTGATCTCATGGTTCCGCATTGGGCTCTGCGCTGACAGCACGGAGACTGCTTGGGATTCTCTCTCTGCCCCTCCCCCATTCATGCTTTCTCTTTCTCAAAAATAAATAAATAAACTTAAAAAAAAAAAGGTGGAGTCACAGCTCAGGAGACTTGAGATCGAATTCTGGTTCCACCACTTACTAATGACATTGGGCAAATCGTTTTATTTTTTTTATTTTTTTATTTTTAATTTTTTTTTTAACGTTTATTTATTTTTGAGACAGAGAGAGACAGAGCATGAACGGGGGAGGGTCAGAGAGAGAGGGAGACACAGAATCTGAAACAGGCTCCAGGCTCTGAGTGGTCAGCACAGAGCCCGATGCGGGGCTCGAGCTCACAGACCCGTGAGATCATGACCTGAGCCGAAGTCAGAAGCTTAACCGACTGAGCCACCCAGGCGCCCCTAGGCAAATCGTTTTAAACTCCCAGCGCCTCAGATACCTCTGCTGTCAAGTAGGGATAATCCTAGTACCTGCCTCATAGGATTGCTGTAAGGGTTAAAGTGTTTAGAACAGCGTCTGGTATAGAATAAGCTGCATAAACGGCTACACGATTAATTTTGTTGTTATTATTATTGTTCTACATTTGCAATAAAATGAGGAACTCACATACATGTTTCTAAGACAAAAGAAGTGGTTCCTCCCTAGAAGCGAATTCCAGTGTGGGGCACTTAGGACAAAACCTGTACAGTTTTTGAAACATGGTTTAAAGCTTTAAGCACTGTTGAGTTTCAGTCTCACTGGGTCTCTCCTTTCCTTTGGTTCGTTTGCCCTTTGCCAATTCCCATACAGAATATGAAGCGGTGTTAAGGAAAACATAAAACAGTCACGTTAGATTTAAAACGTCAAGACCAGGGAAAATAAAAACTAAAATCTAACATCAGGACGAGAGGAAGACCAAGTGCAAATATACACGGGCTGTAATCATTCAACTCTTCCCCTAGAGTTGTAAGAGTAACCTTAGATTGCAATGCATTAAATAAAATGGAAAACTAGAGGCTGTCTGATATAAACAAGTACATATGCTGCTTAAATGAATGAATGAACAAATAAATAAATTTGCAAAGTTTGATAAGGAACAGGATGTTTATATAATCTCAAAGCCTCTGCCCTCAAAATACTTAATAACTGCCAAGAGAAAACAGGGGCTTCAGAGTGGAGAAGTCTGGCAGACACCAGTGATGGGACAAATCTGAATTTAAAATCATGAGCCGCCTGATGGGATGCAACGAGAAGAACACAGCATCGCTTCTATGATATTCCTGCTAAAGACGCATAACCTGAATCTAATCCTGAGGAAACATCAGACAAGTTCAATCATTTTACAGAATTACCTGACATGTAATCGTCAAAAGTTTCAAAGTCATAAAAGTCAAGGAAAGACTGAGGAACTGTTCTAGACATAAAAATCTAAGTGCAATGCTGTGATTCTAAATGAGATGTTTTGGCAATACAGGGATAACTTAAGTCAAAACTTGAACGGGGTTTGAGGATTGAATGTATTAATGTTAATTTCCTGTATCTGGTGACTGTGTGTGGTTACACAGGAGAAGAGCTTTGTTTGCAAGAAATACACAATAAAGTACTCAAGGTGATTGGATATCATTCAACCACCTGCTCACAGGTGCTTCAGAGGAAAACAAGTTCTTTGTGCTGTTCTTGTAAACTTTCTTTAAGGTTGAAATGGTTTTGAATTTAACAGACCCAGCACAAAGGCAGGGGTGGTGGGGTAGAAGGGAAAAAAGGAAAGGTGCATTTGCATTTTCCCTTTTGTATTTTTCCCTTTCCTCCCTGGTTTCCTCCTCTCAGAAGGTTAGGCTGAGATGTAGATGAGTGCACGCTGGGCTCAGTCCAGAAGATAGGCAAGGACTTGCCAGGCCTGATCGTTGGGCTGATAAATGTGTCCGATCCTAGATTTCTTCCAGTGGCACCATCAGTCTGTACCGGGCACCGTGCCCGACACAGAGGATGCAGAGATGAGCAGGGCGTGGCCTCCTGGAAACTCGCGGTGGCAGGAACAGGCCAGTCTGTGGGTAGCAACTACATGGTGTAGAAGGGGTCACGCTGGGAAGAGCACAGAGCTGGGGTGAGTGGGCACCCAGTCTAGTCTGGGGTGATGCAGAAGGTCCAGAGAACACAGCTTGTGAGCTGACAGACGACAAGGCAGTAGGGGAGAGAAGGGGATGAAACAGAGCGTGGGATTGTCCCCAGCCTAGAGAAAGCACGGAACGTTTGAGGACCTGCATTGTGGCTCCTGATGGTGGAGCAAGAAAGAGTACGGTTGGAGCAGAGGTGGCACTCAATAAATGTGACTTTTTTTTCCTTTACTTTTCTTCTATTTTTGATCATTTCCTTCACCAAAACATCCCTTCTTTGAACATTCAGCTGGGTATTGCTCTAATTTTCTAATAACAGAAATAATGATAGATAAAATATGTGCTAACATATCTTCTTATGATGAAGATAGTATTCTCCCATTTTACAGGGGGGAAACGGAGGCACAACCAGCCCAATGTCACCAGCAGAAGAGCTAGGATTTGAACCCCAGACAGCCCAACTCCACAGCCCAAGCTTTTGCTCTGCCACGATGAATGTGTAGATCATTCGTTAATGAGGCTGATTGCTCATGAGGATAACTTGTCTTTTATAAAGAGGCTTGTCTTTTTTTTTTTTTTAATTTTTAGTTAAATTCCAGTTCACATACAGTGTAATATTAGTTTCAGGTGTAGAATTTAGTGATGCGTCACTTACATACAACACCCGCTTCTCATCACAAGTGCCCTCCTTAATCTGCGTCACCCATTTAACCCATTTCCCCCCACACCCCTGCCCACCTCCCCTCTAGCAACCATCAGTATGTCCTCCATAGTTAAGAGTCTGTTTCCTGGTTTACCTCTCTTTTTTTTCCCCCTATGTCCACCAGCTTTGTTTCTTTTTTTTTTTTTTAATGTTTATTTTTTGAGAGAGAGAGAGAGAAAACAAGCAGGGGAAGGGCAGAGAGAGGGAGACAGAGAATCCCAAACAGGCTTCCTTTTGTCAGTGCAGAGCCTGGCACTGGGCTTGATCCCAGAAACTGTGGGATCATAACCTGAGCTGAAATCAAGAGTCAGACATTTAACTGACTGAGCCACCCAGACACCCCTTATCTGTTTAATTTTCTAGATGAGGATTGTCTTTTATATCTAGGTCTCTAACTATAGGGGTGAATGGGGGAGATGCTTGGGAAGGTGGTACATCTCACCCACTCAAGTCACTCCCCTGTCCCCCTGCTCACTGCCTCCCCTGCCTGCACTGTCAGCATCATGTGAGACCTACCATGGGCGCAGGTGAGCCTGGAGCCTGGGCTGGCCTGGATGACGGCTGAACCCTGGGTGCCTGCAAAGCCAGGACAGCTCATAGTGGAGGAAAGAAACAAAGGGTCACATCAAAGAAGAAAGGCTGAGGGTCAGGTCCAAAGGGTCCTCAGTGGGAAAGGCAGTCATAAGGGAGAAGCAGGTCACCAAGTTGGATCATGGTGGCCAGTTCAGGATGGAAACTGTAAATAAGGCAAAGATGTAAAAGGCCTCCTTTGTATGTCTTGCTGTAGGTGGCATTGGCCTTGGCGGGAAGGGAGGTCAGTGTGTCTTTCACCACCCTCTGTCTCTCACTACTCAGCAGGACTCCATTACTCATCTCGACAGACATTTAGTGAGCATTTACTATGTGCCAGACTTGTACTAGGCATGGGGAGGGAAGAAGAGAGAAGAAGCCCCAGGGACTGGCACCCGAATATTTATCTGAGAACCTGAAATGCCAGGCTGTCTTTGGAACAAGCCCTGCATTTCCAATTTTCCCTTTAGCCCCTGGAAGAAAGCCAGTGGCAAAAGGAAGTGACAGAGTTACCGCCTGGGGGCAGGGAGAGTGCTGGAGGGAAGAGCAAGCTCCCCCCTGCATCTGCTGTCATGGCCATTTCTAAAAATGGCCTAATTCCACTCTCTCTGGCCATCACTACAGGTAGATTCTATTGCTAATCACATTTTTTAAGATGGCTCGTGACTGATTGCCAACGTTGCATTAGCCCAACTTTGCAAGTGGGCTCTGGGGTCAGTCAGGTCAAGGTTTGAGTCCTGGCTCTACTGGGTCTGAGCCTGTTTTCCTCCCTATAAAGTGGAGATAAGAAGCTAAGGCACAGGAAGTGTCCCTTTGTATTTTTTAAGTAGTTTACAGTTTACAGAGCACCTTCTCCATACTCTGGCAAAGTTGACATCATAAAATTAAGGCTCAGGGGGCACCTGGTTGCCTCAATCAGTTAAGCATTCAACTTCGGCTCAGGTCATGATCTCACAGTTCATGGGTTCAAGCCTGCTTCAGATTCTTTGTCTCCCTCTCTCTCTGCCCCACTCCTGCTCATGCTTTGTCTCTCTCTGCCTCTCTTTCTCTCTCTCTCTGTCTCTCAAAAATAAGTAAACATTAAAAAACAAATTTTAAACAAGATTAAGGCTCAGAGAGGTACTGTGATTTGAACTGGATCACACAGATCCTGAGTGTACAAGTCAGATAGGAACCTGGTCTCAACTTTTAAAACAGAAAGGATTTGCTGTGCTTTTGCACATTTTCTTTTATGAGGATCAAAATCACCATTTCACACTGGGGACACCTATATAGACTCTCTTTGCCAGTAGTTTTAGTTCAGGGTTTTCTTATTGCATGGGAGTTGGGAGGGCCCAGTGAAGAAAGCTGTGGTTTGTGGAGTCAGCCTCATTGGGTTCCTAATCCCAGCTCACTGATTAAGAGTTATATATGGCACAGAAACAGACATTCAAATCGATGGAACAGAATAGAGAACCCATAAATGGACCCACAAATGTATGGCCAACTAATCTTTGACAAAGCAGGAAAGAATATCCAATGGAATAAAGACAGTCTCTTCAGCAAGTGGTGCTGGGAAAACTGGACAGCGACATGCAGAAGAATGAACCTGGACCACTGTCTTATACCATATAGAAAAATTAACTCAAAATGGATGTAAGACCTAAATGTAAGACAGGAAGCCATCAAAATCCTCGAGAAGAAAGCAGGCAGAAATCTCTTTGATCCTGGCCACAGCAACTTCTTACTCAACACGTCTCCAGAGGCAAGGGAAACAAAAGCAAAAATGAGATATTGGCACCTCATCAAAATAAAAAGTTTCTGCACAGTGAAGGAAACAATCAGCAAAACTAAAAGGCAACTGAAGGAATGGGAGAAGATATTTGCAAATGACATATCAGATAAAGGGTTAGTATCCAAAATCTGTAAAGAGCTTATCAAACTCAACAACCAGAAAACAAATAATCCAGTGAAGAAATGGGCAAAAGGCATGAATAGACACTTCTTCAAAGAAGACATCCAGATGACCAACCGACACATGCAAAAATGCTCAACTTCACTCATCATCAGGGAAATGCAAATCAAAACCACAATGAGATACCACCTTACACCTGTCAGAATGGCTAACATTCTGTCTAACATTAACAACTCAGGCAACAACAGATGTTGGCAAGGATGAGGAGAAAGAGAGTCTCTTTTGCACTGCTGGTGGGAATGAAAACTGGTGTAGCCATTCTAGAAAACAGGATGGAGTTTCCTCAAAAAATTAAAAATAGAACTACTCTATGAGCCAGAAATTGCACTACTAGGTATTTACCCAAGGGATACAGGTATGCTGTTTTGAAGGGGCACATGCACCCCAATGTTTATAGCAGCACTATCAACAATAGCCAAAGTATGGAAAGAGCCCAAATGTCCATCGATGGATGAATGGATAAAGCAGATGTGGCATATATATACGGTGGAGTATTACTTGGCAATCCAAAAGAATGAAAGCTTGCCATTTGCAGCTACGTGGATGGAACTGGAGGGTATTATGCTAAGCGAACTTAGAGAAAGACAAATATCATATGACTTCACTCATATGAGGGCTTTAAGATACAAAACAGATGAACACAAGGGAAGGGAAGCAAATATAATATAAAAACAGGGAGGGGGACAAAACACAAGAGACTCTTAAATATGGAAAACAAACAGGGTTAGTGGAGGGGTTGTGGGAGGGGGGATGGGCTAAATGGGTAAGGGGCACTGAGGAGTCTACTCCTGAAATCATTGTTGCACTATATGCTAACTAACTTGGATGCAAATTAAAAAAATAAAATAATTTAAAAAAAAAGAGTTATATAAACTTGGCCAAGATACTTGGTCCCTCTGTGCCTAGGCCTCTTTCATCTGCAGAAATCATGATGGCAGGTACCTCATAGATGGGAGAATTATGCCAGTGATTTTCAGCCTTGGCTGCACATTAGAATCACCTGAGCAGCTTTTTAAAATCACCAGGGTTCTGGCACCAGCCCTGGAAATCCTGATCTCCTTCTTCTAGGGTGGAATCAGGATGTCAGTAGTTTTTGGAAGCTCTTCCAAATGATTTTAATTTTTTTTTTTTAAGAGGGAGGGAGCGCACACGCATGTGTGCAAACAGGGAAGGGGCAGAAAGAGAGGGAGAGAGAAGCCCAAGGAGGTTCCACACTCAGTGCAGAGCCCCAACGTGGGGCTCAATCCCCTGACCTTGAGATAATGACCTGAGCCAAAGTCAGAAGTTGGACACTCAACCGACTGAGTCACCCAGGTGCCCCTCCTCCAAATGATTTTAATGAGTAGCCAAGGCTGATGTTAACCAGAAAACCACAGGCTCAAAATGGTGTCACTTAGGTTAAAGCTTCAAGTCAATAAACCAAGAGTTAATACCTAACCTAACTGCAGTTTCAACCCCCAAAGAATATAACTTTTAGCCAGTCAGTCAGGAATTTTCTGGTCAGTACCAATATGGTAATCAGTCCCATGGGTGCTTTTTATCCCCCAAAGGAAGATAAAATAATTCATCTACTAAAACCTTTTCTCCCCAAATGAAGGTGACCTCACCTGAAATAATTCTTTTTTTTTTTTTCTTTTTCTGTTTATGACTTCCTTATCCTTCCCTTGAAAATATTTTTCTTTCTGTAGCTTTTTGGAGCTCCCCTCTGCTTGGAAGATGGGATACGGCCCATCTCGTGAATCAATTAGTAAAGCCAGATCTCTACATTTTACTCAGTTGAATTTTTGTTATTTAACACTGAGAGCCCTTCAAGTGTATAAAATGCTTACTACAGAGTGTCTGGCACACAGTAAGCACTCACTAGATGTTAGTTGTTACACAAGCTGATGACAAGGTCAAGGCCTGCGGGCTCACACTGGTAGGTACCAAGATGAGCAAGAGAAAGCCCCTGCTTTGTAAGGGTTAATTAACTCTCCGGTTGGGTAGAAAAGGCATAAATACATGATAAGTTAAATAGCAACATGAGGTTTAAAGTTGACAGAAGAAAGGAAGATTTGGCCGAGGTGTTTTTCATACTGGTTTATTTCATTAATGCTCAACAAGATCCCTCACAGAGTAGATATTGACCCAAAGGTATAGGATAGGAAATTCAGACATAAGCTGTAAATCATCTACTACACACCGAAGAGGTAGATCCAGGATCAAACGTGGCTAGAAAGGTCTTTCTATTACACCATGTCTTTGTCATGCTGATTTCATGCTATAAAGTAAAGTAACGAACTAGTTGGGATTAGAATTGAGAAAGTTTAAATCTCAGTCCTTATGTATGTTTGTATGTATGTGTGTATGTATGTATGTATGTATACATCTGTCTGCTGTTCTATTTATCATTCTTTCCATTTGTCTTTCCTTCCTTCTATCCATCCATTCATTCATCCATCCAGTTTTGTAACCGAACATGGCCATAAAATAAGATTTTTAGATTAGTCAAATATTTTGGCTAATAGGCCAAACTTTTGGGTAAATTTTAATTAATTATTCATTTTCCTACATAAAGTTTAAAAAATTATCATTAAACTTCACTCGCAGTAAATCACAGAGGAATAGGATAGCTGAGGATATGCTTTAATGATGCTAATGGTATCAGAGTGTTTAATGCAGATTAACTGCCACTCCTAAACAGGAATACAAATAGAGGAAAACAAAATTAACATGATGAAATACATTCAGAGACTATTTATTCCGTTAATTGTTAAAATTTAGGCAACAGTCAGATTGCAAGAGACTTGCAGCTGCGGCTCCAAAATAGCTGGTCCTCCCCTCAGCTGCTGCTAATTAATGCGATTTTCCTAATAACAGTTTTCTGATAGCAGGGAGACAGTAGTAAGTCAAAACAACTTCATTTTTATGCTGATGAGCCCTGACAACAACAACCAAAAGAGCGCAACAGGATCCAAATGGAGATGTTGCTCACTGCAGCCTTCCGTGCAGTATTTCTCCTGCACAGCTGACCTTCAGTGCTGGAAACTTCTCACACAGATACATGAGTGTCTGGGACAGTGTGGCAGATCACATCATCACATCAGCTATGGTTGTACTGGGTCACCATGGGATTCTGCCATGGGCTCCAGAAAGGAGCAGGAAAGTGCTCTGAACAATTGTCCATGGCCTATGTCATTGACCCGTCTTCTCTTAATTTGTCTGACATTTTTTTTTCCTCAAAAGATAATCCAAGGAGGAGGCCAGTTTGTACCATTCAATATGCAAAAGTCCTACCAGGCAGAGTTAGCAGGAAAACAGCTCTGAAGTTGCTAACATCCCTCATGTCCAAACCATCTCTGGTTGTCTTTGGTTCATGTATGGATCCCCAATCAGTTGCAGTTAATTGATTTCCCAAAACATGTTACACAAATGATAACAATTTATTAACCGAAGAACTAGTGTGGCCTTCTTAAGGAGGGTACCAGACACATGGAAAACCAGGATTTATTAGCTTTGTCTACTAACAATTCAGTACGATATCTTCCAAAACTGGGCCAGTGACATTAGACCTCTGGCCATGAGGGACTGCTGGTCATCTCCAGGGCAACTTGAATGGATAAGAATCCAGTCAGCAGGAAGCTGAATTATAGATCTTCAGGACCAGCTATGTCAATCCAAAGAAATATGATGCATGTCAACGCATTTGGATGCAGTGGGGTTAACTACAGTGCAAAGCATCATTACTGGAAGATCATTACCAAACATCCTTCTAGGATAAGAATTCTGCCAGTTCATTTTCTTGAACTGTATCTTCTGATATTTATATCAGAAATATCATCGACATGGAGCCATCCAGAAAAATAGGGAAATGTACATCACAACCTGATGGCACAAACTTATCCACTTGCAAACACAAAACAAAGCACTGACCATCAGGACACAGACCCTGGAACAAGTTTGATCTTTGGGTTTACCACACTGTGAGGGTCCAGCTTTAGGGACGTCCTCTGGAGGTGATGGCCATCTTGTTTTACTCCTGTTCCCTGATAGAGATGAGGAAATTGAAGCCTTCCTCTCCCTGACTCTCTTCCTCTTTGTCTCCACTGTGACTTCTGTCCCTACTTTGTGGAGGTTCTAAGCATTTCTCAGGGACATATGCTCTCAAGCTAAACTTCCTCATCTCTCTGAGATACACACTGTATAAATGTGGTTACAGTTCCACCTTTAGGACAGATATTTTTATTGATTTGGGGGGTTTTAATTGATTCTTTGCCTACTTGAGGAAAAAAAGATTTGCAGTACCTTGTTTAACATGGGTAAGAGGCTCCCTCTTAAGTCCCCCATCTCAAGAGTTAGTGAAAATTTTTTTTTAATTTACCGTGCATTTTTTAAAAAAGAATTTGTCACTTGCATTCTTCTGTGCATTAAAATGAGGTCCCATTATTTTTCTTCCACATCATTTTTCAGAAAAATAGAGCTCTTGGCTGGCTTTCTTCCTTCCTTCTCTCCGCCTTGCCTTGCCTTGCCTTGCCTTGCCTTGCCTTGCCTTGCCTTTCCTTTCCTTTCCTTTCCTTTCCTTTCCTTTCCTTTCCTTCCTTCACTTATCTCTGAAAGCATTTTCAATGAGTAAGGGTAGAAAACAGGACAAATCATGCCCAGATTTTGTGGTCTATGTGTGGTCTCATGTTGCTCTAGAGCCCTATGGGGGTCCAGTGTGACTATGTCATACTTCTGATGAGCTCATATGACGTAAGAATGAGGTCAGATGCTATGAGAGTGCTGCACAGTGTTGAAAAGGAGAAACATGGGACAAATCTGGAGTGAGTCAAAAATGTAAGGCCTCTGGGTGTCTTTTTTTGAAAAGTCGACTCAAAGGATGAACAGAGTGGAAGGCACAGTGCAATCAGCAATGGTCTTTTCCATAAAGAAAGCTCTGTCCCTGGTTTAACTTCCTCCTGGCAGACATACCATCATCCTGCTGATTCCCAACATTGTGAAGGGATTTTGAATTCAACCCGAATGGTTCCTTTGGAGAACAATGGTTGCCATCAGCCAAACTGCCTGGCTTGAACAAAGCAAAGCCGACTTAACTGGCCTTTATGCAGTGGGAAACATTTCATGACTCAGACCAGTCACTGTTTGCCGTTCACCCAGCACTCTGGGTGGCACTGCTAATACAAAGGACTTTATACGTCTTGCCAGATCATGGACATATGGTAGACACTCAACACTACATGTTGAATATAAAAGAGTTGACTTATGGGTAAAGTCAGTATATGAAAACAAATCACATCACCACACCTTCAGTGCTTTTTGCATGAAAGACACTGTGCTCAGTGCTAGAGGGACCCACAGGGTACAGCAAGGTCCCTTCCCTGAGAAAGCTCAGAATTCAGTCAGAGGTACAAAACATAAACACACAATAAGTTAAATGGTAATACAAGGTGTTCAAGTTTAGGCAAACATTGAGTGTCCAGTGCCCAAATTCCAAATGAACGAGGAAGATCAGTAGTATTCTAGAAACCCAGAGGAGGTTGCTTCTGACAGTCCTGGTCAATGAGACTCTGAGGTGACAGTGAGATGGTGACAGATGAGGGGGGTGTGATTAGACAGAGAGGGGGTGGGAGTGCATTCTTGGCCTATCAACTAGCATGGGCAGACGCCAAGAGGAGTCGTGTGACACACATTCTGTACCCACTGAAAAGGCAGGGTTGAGTTCAAGCAGCTAGGAAGAGTCAGGGAGAGAGTAGGGGTGGCAGGGCATGGGGTGGCTCAGACGTCAAAGGCAGCTTGCGTCCTAGTGTTCAGGATTGTGGACATTTAGCCAAGAGTTTGGATTGTGATCTATAAATGAGAGAGGCGCCTTTGTTTAGAGAGGACCTGCTATGTGCCAGACCCTGTGCTGGGGTGGAGCAGGGCAGGGCGGAGGTGAGAGATGAGATCATTAGAACCATGGTGCCATGGCTGCCTAATAGTCTGTGAAAGGAGGTGATGATGTGCTGGAGGTGACAGTTAATTCCCTGGCAGAACGTAGGTAAGTTGGGTGGGTTGACCTGTTAGGTTACTGCAGTAATTGTACAGGGAGTCACTCATTTAATTGTCCATGTGTGTCCTTCCTTCCTCGGGCAGAGAGGGAGGTAGGACTCAGGTGGGTACTAACAGGCATGAAAATCATGACTCCGAAATTTAGAGCAGTGCTTCGTGTAGAATCTCTCCCCCAGAAACAAGGCAGGTACTTACAATTTTGCATAGTTTTTTCGGGGATTTAGGAATCTTCTGAAACCCGTTCATGGACGATGAATCCCTGGCAAGGAAGCATAACCACCCTCCCCACAATCCCTAGCCCAGCCTAGAGGAAGGAGAATCTCCCAACCCACAGGTCTGGTGCTATACACGCAGCTCCCATTTCCACAGCAGAAAATCCGGTGTGACAAGGGAGGCCCTCTGAGGAACACAAAGGATGGCAGGCTGCCTGTGCGTGAGGCCCTTGCTCTGTCACCTGAATTGTTTCCTTACATTTGAGAGGACAGTGCTGCCAGTCCTGGCTTACAGGAATCCACAGAAAGGGGAGGCGGCTGAGGCCATGGCAGAGAAGGACCAACTCTAGGAGGCAATGACTTGTGTCAACAGACCGAGCAGGAGTCTGTGATGCGGCAGCATAGCTCCTCTAGCTTAGAGGCTGGGATGGCTGTGGGATTACATCCGTGCCCTGTGCCGAGTGGCAAGGACTGCAGGGAACACCAGAGAACCCCAGGAGCAGTGCTGCCCTTCTGTTTCTTGTTTTCCAGCCGCGACAGGTTCTATTTTGGATCAGAGCATGGTCTGGAGAGAGAGCAGTTGAAGCCTTGGGTGCTTGGAATAAAAATTTAACCTTCATCTTTAGAGACAGGAAAAAAAAAGAAAGCAAAGAGCATATATCTTAGTTGGAGATTTTATTAAATGGAATGACATTTTGTATGTGCAGTTTTCACATATCTGCTATCATTCATTTCAGACCTAATAGTGGTTCTGAAGCTTTTCAAGGTCAGGGACCTCTTTGAGAAGCAGAAGAAAACTGTGAACTCTTCCCCGGAAATATGCACTTGTGCACATCACACAAAATTTCATCATCCTGAAACCTGTCTGTAGACCCCCAGATTAAAAACCCCAAGTTCAAAAAGCCTTGGTAAGATCCTCTGCTAGTTTCCAGGCACAAACTGATGAGTAAGGCATGGTCCCAGGGCTAGAGGGGCTCACAGTCCTCTGAAGGTTTATAGATGTGAAGAAGTTGGAGGGGAAAGTCAGGTAGGCACTGACCATTAGCTTGGCCATATGAGATATTATCCAGCAGAATCATGGGCTCAACAGTATTATAGAAAGATGACCCCAACTGTCAGTTGTCCCTTGACTGGTAACACCCCAAGAACTGATAATCATGTTGTGAACAATATACTAAGGCTGATTGCAAAAAAAAAAAAAAAAAAAAAAAAGGAATTTTCAGGAACATGAAACCCCATGTCACTGTATTCTTAAGATAAAAAGATTTTAACCTAAA
This sequence comes from Panthera uncia, assembly GCF_023721935.1. Lineage (NCBI taxonomy): Eukaryota > Metazoa > Chordata > Mammalia > Carnivora > Felidae > Panthera > Panthera uncia. The sequence goes on along the minus strand of NC_064808.1, from coordinate 43,070,395 downwards.
GACGTATTGTGAGATAGTATCTCCACCCCAGGCTCAGTAATTAGATGTATATCTCTTTGCACGGTTAAGAAATGCCGTAAATTAAGCCAGAGGGAGGATTCCACAAACGGTCAAAATATGCTGGAAAAAAAAAAATGTCCAGTTTAAAACAATTCTAGGAAATAAGAAATGGTCCTGTTCACTACTCAGAATGGCCTACCTGTCAGAGCCCCCACAACTGGGAATACATCCTGCAGCCTATTTATTTTGTCCATGTGAGTTTATTGAAGATTTTTCCAACAGATGACAAATTTCCAGCCAGTGATCTAGCACATTCCCCTAAGGGTTTCCACTGTTTCCTCAGCCCCAGCTTACAGGCATGTACAAGCCTCCTCCGGAGGAAAAAGAAAGAACATTTCACTCTCCTGTGTTTTCCTATCAAACTCCCACCCACCCTGCTTCCTTTACAGCCACGTCTGTCTCCAGCCTGGGCCATACTTGCCGGCCTGCCTGCTCTCTTTCTAGACAATGTGAACAGGTGCCTGGCCCCGGCATCTCAGGAGGGTCCCAGCAAAGAGCAGAATGTTCTCCCACCCGCCAAATCCAGAATGTCTTTCTCAAAGACTCTTCTGATCAAAACAGCCCTGTCCCCACTCCCCCCAGAGTCCTCCAGTGGCTTCCCAGTGCCATCTCCTGGCCAGGTACGTAGGGTCGGCAGAACTTGCTGTGACTCACCTTTTGAGCGACCCTCTGTGGTGTCCATACCACTTCCCATCAGTCAGGCATGCTTTTGAGAGCAGCGTTCGCTAGGAAACTTGACTGATGATAACGTCAACAGATGGAGCGATTTTTTTTTTTTTTTTAAATAACAAGAAGGCCAGAGGTAGGTGACTACTGGTATTGTTTCAATAGCTAAACAATGTCAGGACCAGTGTCTCTGATTTTTCTTGGCCTTTTCCTCATGGTCACAAAATGGCTGCTTTATTTAACACATTGTGTTTGTAATCAAGGCTGAAAAAAGAGGGACAGGGGCGCCTGGGTGGCTCAGTCCGTTAAGCATCTGACTAGATTTCGGCACAGGTCATGATCTCAGGGTTTGTGGGTTCTAGCCCCACATCCGGCTCCATGCTGACTATGAAGACCCTGCTTGGGATTCTCTCTCTCTCTCTCTCTCTCTCTCAATAAATAAATAAATAAATAAATAAATAAATAAACTTAAAATAAAAAGAGGGACAGGCCAGGGTAAGTCATTAATTTTTTTCATCTGGAAAGCACAACTTTCTCAAATAGTCTCCCCTCTATCCTGTAAACCTCCGCTTCTAAAAATGAGGTCACATGTGGGTCACATGCACCAATTCCCCAGCTGCAAGGAAGGCTGGGAAAGTGAGAACAAGACAGTCATGATTGGCTTGCCTGGTATCACCCCCCCAAAAAAAATCTGGGTTATGAAATCATGGGGGATGGAAGACATGGGTATTGAGTAGATTCTAGTACTTGTTAGGCAGTATTCTGACTCATCAGACGATGTGTCTCTCTCCCTCTCTCATCAGGCTGGTAACTGTTTCATATCACACTAGGCCTTATTTATCTTTGTATCTCCAACTCCTCACACAGCTTTGTGGTACCTACTCTGATAAACAAAACGCCAGTGAATGAATGTCTGTCTGGTTTTAAGGCCTCTTGTATCTAAATTAGCTCTTTTGAAACATAATCCCGTTTTATCTTTTCACATCTCTCTTATGAAAATCAATTCCTCATTGTTAATTTCCCATTGGATTTGGGGAAGGTAAAATTTGCAGTACTAGGGTAATAGTATCAACAAGACATATGATAAAGATTAGGTCTGAAATTGGACAGTACTAAGAGAAAAATGGAATCGTGATAAGCTTGTTATCCCCAGGGTCATGGGGTCATTCTGAGAAGAAATAAACTGAGTGTTTAAAAATAGTTTTCTCCAGTTTTTGTTAAAATTGAAACTGTGGCTTTGTAGACATAACTTTGCTCGACGATGTGAATCAAGAACTTGAGAAATCCAAGGATCATGATACGAGGTTGGGAACGGATCATAGTCTTGTTAAGACCTGAACTGACCTCTCAGCCAGATTCTGATCATAGCATCAGCTACGTGTGCACGTGCAGCCGTGTGGAGCTGATACCCCGGGTTAGGTATAGAAGGACCATGGATGATGGACCTGCCAAGGATTCTTTCTTGGTGTGCGTTTTAACTGCTGCAAAGTGCCCGTCCCTGGGTACAGGCTCAGCTTCTGTGCTATCTTTCCAAGAAATTATTCTGATGGACCTCATTCCTAAGCGATAATTCCTCCAACTCCACCTCTGCTCCCACCTCATCTGAGCCAGAAATGGCCTGCTACCCCAGAGTCCCCATAGCACTTGTAGGCGATTCTCCACTTGGGATTCTAACATACTGTGTTTTCGAAGAGTCATTTGAGAGTGTTCTCTCTTAGAGTGTGGCAGCTTGTCATAGGCACCCAATGACATGTTCTGGCCCTTAATTAACCCTACTATGCCATTTTGTTACCAGACCCAAGCCTGGTGGATTGTCCCAATGTCAGCGTCCTCGTTGTAACATTGTACATACTGAGCTTTTATAAAACGTTACCTTTGGGGAAAATTGTACAAGTGTACAATTTATCTGTATTATTTCTTATAACTGAATGTGGATGTGCAGTTATCTCAATACAAATTCCAAAAATTACCCAAAAAAAATTCCTCCTTGCCCCGTCTGTCTTTCGTTTCAGTCATTGGCACCAATGTCCCTCCCTCTAGTCCCTGGGGTTTGTATATGGAGTGTCACAAACTCCCTCTGTCAGTTTTCTTGTCTGTAAAACAGGGATAATACTAGCACCTACGTCATGGGGTTGTTGGGAGGATTGGGTGAGTTAATACTTGTGGAGGACTTGGGTGTTCAATTGTTACATAAACAAAAAGTAAATAAAATATCTTGTACTCAGCCTCCTCTTTCTGCCCCAGATCCAGTAAGTTAGCCAGTAAGTTACCTAATTTTCCTACAACGTATCTCTTAGATTGTCTATTTCCACTGCCCAGATCTTAATTCAGACCTGCAGTGCCGCCATTGTTGCCTCCTGTTGGAGCTTTGCCAAGGAGAAGTTAGTCACTGCTCTTCAGCTTCCCATGGCTCCTCCATCATCCCGCTCAACATTGATTTCCCGTTTCCTTTTTTTGTCTCTCTCTTCTCCCACTGGACTAGGATCTCTTTACTGGAAGGCACTGTCTCTTATTCTCTTTGAATTTTCAGCTCCTAGCAAAGTGTCTGACACAAAATAAGTCCTCAGTAAATGTTTTATGAGTGATTGATAATTAAGCAGGAATAATCTCATGGCAACTACTAGCATTGCTTGGTTGCAGTAATGGTAGATGACTACAAGCCTCTGAGTCTGTAGTTTTATGACCCAAACACAGTTTGTGACTTTACGGTTGGGTGGCATTGGAGTTCTCTTGTATGTTGTAGCTAGAGCCCTCCAGATAAGCTTTCACTTTTCTTCTCCCATGGGCACATTATGATGGGCTGCCAGGATGCCTGTTAAGTCTTGGACACAGCGCCATGTCCTGACATCCACCTAAAGCCATATAAAAAATTGGAAAGAGTCTGGATCATGGAATGCATCCCGCCTCCGTAAGCATTTGTTGATTAACATGAGACCATGATCAGGTTAGTAGTTAGCATTCCTGTGAAGTAAAATAAGGCAGATAGCCTCAGTTCCTGATGGCATTACCATCACTATGACTCTAATATTTTATTTCTGGGTGCTCCCAGAGAGTTGTCCTTTCTTTGGTAGAAGGAAGTGGTGTTACTGGTTATACACTGGATCACTTCCATGAAAAAACATCCCTGCCATCATAGACAAAGTTTTTAAGCACCCCAAGAAATGTTCAGTAAGAGGGATTTTCCTAGAATTGGGAAAAGAATGGGCAAAATTAGTCTGGAGACCACAAACCTGAGTTTCATTTTGGCCATTCATTATCTCTGCCTGAAGCAGCTGACCAAGCTAACACCCTCACCCCTCCCTCCACAAGCCAAGGAGACAGACCCAATGTTAATCATAATCATAGCTCCTGTTTATTAAGCACTTTTATGCGCCAGGCACCTTGTTAGGAGATGGTGATTTAACAACAGGAAAGATAATGGCTACCACATTGTGAATATTTACTTCATGTAATACGCATGTATTAAGGACCTTACATGAATTATCTCTATATGGCAGCCATCTGGCCACTGATGATCCATGTGAATGATTTTCTGGCCTGATTTCTCCCAAGTCCTTCAGTTTCTGGTGTCTCCCTGTCTCTTTTTGGTGAGAGCAGGGAGCATACTCACAATTTAGCAAGCTCTAACTTTATCCCAATAGGAAAATTCCCCAAGGAGAAAGAAAAGCAAATGAATAAAACCTGCAGACAGAAAAGGGTCAAGCATCCAAGAGATCCAGGATGGTTCCACCACTTGAGGTTTAAAAGAAAACGTTTGAAATGATTAGTAACTTGTTTAGAACCTCAATATCCCAAAGTTTGAGAAGCTAACATGCTGAGAAATTTCATTTAGATTTCCTTAACACGCTCTCTCATGATAAGAGAGCATTCAGTGTATCAGTGTATAAATGCTATGCAACGGGACTGCCAAATTGTAACACAGGATGGGAGAAATTTGTCATTTTGAAATGCTAAGGGAATTCTTACTAACAGCTTTCTCATCTTGTAAAGCTATTATTTTTCTGAATCATAATATGATTTATAAATCTCAGCTGAGTTTTATACTTTTGATGGGAACAGACTCAAAATGAAATGCATTTTCTCAGAATATAAATTCTCTCAGGAGTTGACCAAATGAGGAATAAAAAGAAACATCTTCTGCAACCAAGCATACCAGATCCTGGTCTCTGTTGGTATACCTATAGGTGAATATTGGTCTTCTCCAGAGTTCTGGGCTCAGCCTGCCTCTCCTCACTCTGCACACTTTCCCTGGGTGACACCTGCCGCTTCAAAAGCTTCACCTCTTACTTCTGCCCCAGTGACTCACATGCCCCTACTCCCCACCCCTCACATCTCTCCTGAGTCACAGGTCCCTATGTCTAATTACCCACTAGACAGACCACCATCATGCCCTACAGATCACTCAATCTCAAATTCTCTTCTTTTCCCCAAACTCCGTTCCTTCTTGAATTCCAGTACAACAACAATACTAACATCAATGGAAGTAAGATACAGTTCCTGCTCTCAAGAAGCTTATAAACTAGCACAGGAGATAGAAAAGTAAATAGGCAGTTATAGTATAAGTTAATAATAAATGCTGTGGTAGCAGAAACTCAAGAGGCTATGGCTCTCATAGAAGAGCACCCAACCAAGCAGCCAGTCAAGAAACCAATCTTAGTAGGGTATGAGTTCTGGGTAACTGAAGTGTGTGTGTGTGTGTGTGTGTGTGTGTGTGTGTGTGTGTGTGTGTTGTGCTCACATGTGTCTTGAGGAGTCCCATAGACAGAGGCTCAGGGGCATGAGATTTTTAAGACAAATATAGGATATGGCTTGGACAGAGTGCTCAGGAGGGATTAGATAAAGATGAGGCCAGATCAGAATAAGCCTTGTATCCCACATTTGATCTGCACAGAGTTTGAAATCCAAAGGCAGGATACAGAGGTTTGGCCATGTATAGGCATGAAAATGTATGCTCAGTCTTCATGGAGAACTTCAGCTGATCATGACCCAGGCTCCAGGGAGGCCATCAAAGTCTCAGTTCTTCATGGTATGTTCCATGAGATGCTAAAATGGATGAAACAGGCCTCATTTCATAATACATTTCAACTCACACGCCAAGTGTACTTTTTATATGTAATTATCTTTAATCCCTTAAAACCATGCTGGGTATAGCACAGGCCATTAGCTTTGGAGGTAGACAGGGGAAACTTCAAGACTGTGGACATGTTACTTAACCCCCCCTCTCTCAGCCATCCTCACCTGTGAAGGAGAAAATGGCTACAAATTTTCAACTGAATTGTTCTAAAAATAAGAGTATTTTGATACGTTTGCTAAACTTGACCAAAACTGACATGAATCTATGTAAAGTTTTTATTTTCTCTCTTACTATGAATTTTCTTACATTTTGTTTCAGAAAAATTGATGTGTTTGATTATGGGGATGTTAATGGTATATTATCATCTTAACTTTCTAATAATACCTGAAAAACTCTGAATTCAGAAATGCATCCAACCCAGGGTTTTGGATAAGGAAGGAATTTGAAGAGCTATAATATATGCAAAACATAAGATGTATAAGGTAATGTACATAAAAGGCCTCCCTAGCACAGTGACTGGCACATAGGAAGGACTCAGAAATTACAACTATTATCAAAAAGAGTGGGTAAGCTGTTGTAGACTTCATAAAACAAGGCATGAAGGAAATGAAAACATCTTGTAGGAAATACATATTTTCTCTTTCTGGCCCCCAACACTTTTACAATGATACTTTTGAAAATTTGGGGTGATTTAATTTTTCTAAGCATGATCATAGGCTTTTGCCTATGAGAAGATTCCAAGGATTTGTTACAGATGCTAGCTAGCAAAGGCATGTTTGGGGAGATTCTGGGAAAGGAAACAGCATCAGCAAGGGCCCAGTAGAGTAGAAGAGGTATTCAGGCAAGGGGAATAAACTTCTCAAACTCTGAAACCCAGGGACCATGACACAAAATGGCAACAAACAAAGCCAGAGGGGTGTTTGGGGGAAATTTTGTAAAAAGCCTTGAATACAATGGTAATTTTGTATTTTATCCTATATATCAAGGGTTTTCAAACCACTTTAGCAAGAGAATTTTATTGAACTAAAATTTAATTTGCTTGGGAACTCTACACTGCAATCACATACTAACTCATTTTTACTCTATGGCCCAAGTGCTCTTTTTAAAAGAGCACATCTGATTATCTCATTCCTCTTATCAAAAACACTTATCAAAGACATCTCATCAAGCTTGGTGTAAAATGCCATCCCCCTGCATGGGGTGATGTGGCCCTGTGCACCTCCCCGGCTCATCTCACGCTACCTCCCTGACCTACCACTGGTCATGAGCCATGACCCTCCCACCTCAAGGATCTTTAAAGGATGTCCTCTCCTTTATTTCTTCCTCCCACTTGCCCTATTGACCTCCTACTCTTTCCTATCTAAGCCTTCTTTTCTGCAGAGAATCTTTCCTGGCTTGGTGGGGATCCCCTGTATTACACTCTCCCACACCCTGGAGACTTCTCCGTTCAGCACTCAATCGCGGTCATGTTAAATGCGTAGCTGCAGATTTAGCTGTCTCGTGCTTTCTCTCCACTCTGCTGTCAACTTTGAGAATGGGAAGCCACCCCACCTGTCTTGTTCATGACAGTGTCCCTGGCCAGTGTCTGGCTACCATGCAGGCCTCCAACGACTATCTGTTGAAAATATACCAATAAATACAACAGGAAGACAAATGGGGGAGGAGGCTGCTTTGGTAGGAAAGAGGATGAAGCCTTTAGCTGAAGCAAGAATGCCAGGCCTGGGCTACTTCCCTTGCCCTTTACAGTGTTCTCTGAGGTACTTCCTGGTGGAAAGTACACTCTAAAGTGGTAGATAATGGGATGCTCTGACTAACAAAAGACTTTGTTATTTGGCTTTGAGATGAGTATTCTCAAGAGAGTTTTCTTGGTCTGAGGAAACTTGCTGCTTGATGGTCAACAGAATGGATAAATGATCCAAGTAGCTTTGTGGAGACGGGAGGCAGATTTCATTCATTTATTTCAACATCTCGTCTCTCTTGGGTAAGGAAAGGCTATAAAAGACATATGTAGGCTGCTCTGAATTTTATTCTTTTGTGCAAGACTGGGTGTAGAGTAGATGTTTCTTTGGAAAGTAATCTTGGCCTAGGCCCATGCCGTCAAGAAAACCGCCTCCCTACTCTGCAGAGCCATGCATACAGGGGCCCATGCCTGGCTCTGCGATCACGTGACACAGGCAGATCATGTGACTGTATCACTCCCTCAGTGTGCCTTGCTGTAGTGGAGCTGATGATCCCTTTCTCTGTTAAATAGGGCAAATCAAAGTAAAAAAATTATGTTTTGATTGAGTAGCGTTTCTGAAGAAAATCAGTACAAAGGGCCAAGACCCACTGGCACTGTTTCATCGTTAAGTATTGTAGACTTCACGTTACAGGGACGCTGGGTTTCAGGATTCGACATCTGCACGGCCAGCTGAAAATATACAGCAGAGTGGGTTAAAGGAGAAGTAGTATGTCTGTGCAGTCCTAGGTTAAGGAGAAAATACGTACTGGCCAAAAGTAATTTTTCAACCTCCAGATATTCTTTCCAAATTCTAAGATCCTGTGTTTGACATGTTTAAGAGAGAAATGTAACAGCTGAAATTGTCTTTGTTCAGAATGTAGGAGACAGTGTCGTCTAGACTTTCAGGAAAGATAGAGAATGACATTTTCGGAACACATCAAAATATATTTTTAAATTCTTTTTTTTCCCCTTCAGGAAAGGGATTTGACATGCTTTTCTGATTTGAATTTGGTTGATCTATAAATGGCTTCCATCATTTGATACAAAACTAGAATCAAATGAGCCATTGAGAAAAGTTACTGAAAATGCCATTAGTTCTTTCTTACCTTAACATTAATATTAGCACCACCACTGACAACACAATAACTAACATTTATGGAGTGGCTTCTAAGTATGTTCTGTGCTCCTGACATGCATTTTTTGGATTTAATTCTCAGAGCAACCCCACGAGGTATGCATTATTATTAATGACAATTTTTCAATGGAGACACTGAGGCACAGAGAGTTGGGGAGACTCACCCAAAGCCACACAGCCATAGGTGGCCGGGCAAGGATCTGACATGCCTCAAACCTGCTCTCCTCACCATTGTGCTTTTCTTCCAACAGGGCCAGCATTGTGCAGAAACGCATCATTTATTTTCAAGATGAGGGCTCTCTGACCAAGAAACTCTGTGAACAAGGTAAGAACTGCAAGTGGAGGAGGGTCAGGTAAACGGAAGGTGGCTCATTCAGTGCAACCGTCCAGTGGCAGGAATTAGCTGATTGTGCTTTCTGAGTTTCTCCAGGTTCAGCTTCCTCACGTAGCGCTAATTTTTAATCTGGCTGTGTTCTGTAGATAATTGGATCTGCCTTAAGTTCTAATTACTCAGCTTGATTCCCTGGGTAGGAGATGATGTACCTTATATTGGTGTCGTCTTCTTATTTTTGTGAAACAGTGATTATTCTAAAGAGGTTCCTTGGAATAATTCACAGGATTTAATTAAGAAATGCACAATTGTGTACCTTTAAGATGCCTGTAATGATTCTCTGGAATAATCTCTAGAAGAACTTGTGTGGCACCTGGGCAGTATGGGGGCGGGGGATTTTCTCCAAGAAAGACAAGCAGGAGATGGGGTTGCCAAGGGAGCACTGACCTTATGATTCTACCACAGTCAAGGATATGGTCCATTGATTTGCAAGCTTATTGATGCCCTCTCCTTGGGTTGAAGGCATTCTAACAAAGCTCATAGAGATCAAGTAGATGGGGAGGTCAGAGGAGAGGCCTGGATTCCTATCCAGCCTGGGTTTGAATCCTGCCTCTGCCCTTCCTAGTTATCTGACTTTATATATGTATATAAGCACAGCATCTCTTTGGCACATAGTAAGTGCTGTATATGTAAGTGTTAGCTATTGTTATCTGTATCCGATGCTTGTTTATTAATCCGTCATAAAAAATTAAGACCTTAAATATCTGAATGTGTTTAGAAGTCATTAGATAACTAAATAAAAATAGAAAATGTTCTACGATTATACAGCTTGACTGTCTCATTTCTATTAATTTTTGCAGAATTTTTATTTGCATCTAGAGCAATTGGCATTTTGCGAAGAAATAATTTTCTCAAATTCTGGCAAATCATAAGCTACTAAGAAAAAGAAAGGTTGATAAAGGTCTTCTGGGAAAATAATAATAATAGCTAATATTTTTCAAGCGCTTGCTATATGCCGGGCACTATTCTAAGCATTTCACATGCCTTGCTCATGTGATCTGCACAAATATATCATCCCCATTTTATAGATGAGAAGCTTGAGACACAGAAAGTTTTAAAAGCTCACTTAGAATCACAGCTAGTGGTCAAGGGCAGAGTTTGGACCTTAAAGCCACTGCCTTTCCATTGAAGGGACTGTGTCTCAATTCATTATTGCCTTTGGTAGATCAAAGTGTACCAAAGCATAGCTCCCTATGGATGAGCTGGAGCAGAAACTAGGTCCTATGTGGAAGATGGTTCAGAAAGCATGAAAAAAGCAAAGGGAGAGAATTGGATGCTTTGCAGTGGAGACATACCTGTCATAGGGGCCAGAGAACTGGAACCCGAGGTCCCTGGTCAGCTTCCAGGTGGACATTTCCACACACGGCTTTGGGGACTTTCCTTTTCATATTTAATTGTCCATAGGGTCACTCAGCCTTTTTCCGAACAGAGGACACCTTGACTGTCAAGTCCCTTGGTTCATAAAGGACCAATCCCATTCCTGCCCTGTCTCTATGAGATGACACCAAGGTCCTGTGGGTTAGAGTTAGGGTGTTCTGGAGCACACATTTACAAGCCACCTCTTGGTCTACACCCACAGATGGCTAATCACAGCCACTGTGGTATGATTTTGTTAGTTTGACATTCAGAGGACAGACTTATTTCTCAGAATTGAGGGTTCTTAGGAAACACTTCTCTGTCACCCTTGCATACTGACAGCAATCATTAACTACCGTGCACTTGCCAAAGCCTCAGCCCTGATGTTGTGTGAAGCCATACAAATATGCTAAGTTCTGCAGTTACAGTGTCAATCCAATGGTGTGCAAGTCTCTATTGGTTATCACTTCCGAAGCAGAGATCCTATCAAAATGACGAAACATGCATATGTATAAAGAAACCGTTTTCCATCAGCAACTTGGTGGACAAAAAATAAAGGTCCCGCAGGCCCTGGGCTGAAGGATCATTACATGCAGTTGTGGACAATCCCCCCCCCCCCCCCCCCACCTGAGGCAGCAGACCTATGAGGAAATCCAACAGTTAACAAAGCAGATCACATTAAGAAAGTCTTTAATTGATAAGCAGAGAGCAAAGGGATTTCTCTTAACTGTGTATGCCTACTTAATTATCTCCAGCTCTTTCATTAAGGTCTTACATTCTTTCTTGCTTGGTAAGTCAAATCAAATCCATCAAGGAAGGGGGGGAAAGAAACTAGTGTCTTATTTTTTCTCAGTTGAAGCTGTTCATCCATGGGGGAAAAATTAACAACAGCGAAGATAAAAGGCACTGGCAATCATTATTTTTTAAAAGAAACATAAAACATTAAGTTACTTACAATTAGGAACAGAGAAACATAAAATATTCAAAAAGGTGACCTATAATAACCACATGCGTGCACATGCTCACTTTAATACCATGTCACAAACGATGGAGAGAGACAGGGAGGGAACTCACAGAAGGGAGGAAACTGTGGGAGAAAAGGGATAAGGAGAAAAGACAGACTAAGGGGAGAGCTAAAAAGGACGCTGATGGATAGAGGGTAGAAATGGGAGAGGGGGCAGCTCAGGAGATCAACATGGCAGGAAGTCATCGATATTGGGTGAGGCTGGCTGTGGTTAGCAGAAGAGGGGTGAGTTGACGCTTGTTCTCACTGCCCTTTGAAAACCCGGTTCATTTTCAATTGGCTTTTCCTCATAGGAAACAGTATGTCTGTTTTTAGTTTCAAACTTAGAAATTTATTTTTTTTAATTGTTTAATGTTTATTTTTGAGAGGCAGAGGGAGAGAAAGGCAGAGACAGAGACAGAGTGTGAGCAGGGGAGAGGCAGAGAGAGAGGAGACACAGAATCCAAAGCAGGCTCCAGGCTCTGAGCTGTCAGCACGGAGCCCAACAGGGGCTCGAACCCATGAGCTGCGAGATCACAACCTGAACCAAAGTCAGATGCCCAACCAACTGAGCCACCCAGGCACCCCAAACTTTATTTTTTTTAATGGAAGCTAATTTTCCTTTGGAACTGTAAGAGGTTTATTATGAGTGTATTCCCCTGAACTCTTGGATATATCTTTAAGTTTACCGTCTATATCTGAAAGCCCTTTTGATCAGGTAAAGCTACCCATTGGCCTTATTTTGGTCTTTTGAGAGATTGCTCCCTCATTTAATAGTGCCTGGTAGCTACAATTATAACCCCAGCATCTATCTCTTAGCTTGGAATCCCTTTTCAAAACTAAATTTAGTTTTTTTACAACATAGTTGGTCATAATAATGGAAATGTAAAAAGAAAAAGTCTTTAGGAGTTACTAACTTATGCTACCTTTCTGAAAATGTATGCAATAAGAATTGTCCCTTAACTATCAAACTGGCTCACCTAGGAATCGTACCTAGGTTTCATGTGCATTAAGCAATGGAGAGTCTGCTCCTAAGCACAGACAATGCGCTGCCCTCTTCCAAACAAAAATAGCCAAACAGTGATTTCTATTTTGGGTGGTTTCAGACCTCTTCTTTGGTGCTGTTTAGAAATCCTGAAGCCATAAAGGCAGGTCATTTTTTAAATGCACCCTTCTTTACTTGAAAAAGCATAAAGAGAAACACATACACACACACACACACACACACACACACACACACACACAAATTACTCTCATTGATAACTTATGCAGACATGTCCAGCAGAAGGTCCTCTTCCGGGAGTGATACAGTACAAAGATTAAGAGCATGGGTTCTGGACTCCAAAAGACCTGAGCTCCGGTTCTGCCTGAAACACCTCCTATCCCTGTGACCTTGGGCTGGTTACCTAACAGTTTACTGATCTGCAAAAGGGTGTTAACTGGAGTACTTACCTCCTAGGGTTGCTAGGATGAAATAAGACAATGTACGGACATACAAGGACTCTCTACAACGTAGTGATTATTATAATATTTCATGCTTTCATCTCCATCCTAGAACCCAGAGTTCATTTCTTCTACCCATCACTGATTTTCTGTGTTCGAACCAAATGAACCCAGTGAATTCCACAAGGAAGACTTGTACAATGCTCTTCCTGGCGCTCAAAAAGATTTTTATACTGTCATTGCTCTTTATATAATATTGACGAAAAAATGTCCAACTTGCCAAAGGAACCTTTATGTTAATATCACTAGAGAAACTGAAGAAAAAGCAGTTGAAGCAAGCTGCATCTGTAGTCATTGTTTTCGTCTTGCAAGAAGCTGAACAGACTAAAAGCAACAATGCACGGTTAGGGATGTGGGCTTGACTATCAGAAACACTGAATTTATTCACGTAATCTCTCTTTCCCCACTTATCAGCTATTGACAGATAAAAATGGAGGCAGAGAGGGAATCTTGTTAAGTTTTTCCTGGCTGCCTCTATGCTCAGAAGTAAACCTGAACTTACGAACATTTTCCTAAGTCTCTGAAAGCTTGGTAAGAAGGGATGTGACTATATATGCATTTTAAAAAATAATTTCCAGCAATCTTTTATGTCTCTCTACTTGTTCTCACTGCTCTTCTGCAAAGCTGCTCCTTCTGTCCTGGCAATTTGACCCCAGCAAACATTTCTTAGAGAAAACACACACGTGCATATTCCTCTTAAAATTTAGTGGAAAAATTGTATTGTGGAAAGAAAGGATAACTGAGAAAGTTTCATCCCTGGTTTCCCAAATATTCTGCCTTATTGGTCCCACAGGTCTCCTCACATTGTTAGAGCAAAAGTTCTGAGTCTTTTTTATTTGTAAAATACAATTACTATCCTTAGAGGTATATAAAAATCCTTTATAAACCCAAGTACTGGCCTGGTTCAGAGTGTTATTAATCAGTGAAAACTGCACCTTATCTTCTTTTCCCAAGTATGAAGGACAGGACAAGACAAGATGGCGCTGCCTTATAAGTAACCCATATTTGCTTCCTAACTTAGTGACTCTCCTAACTGTTTCAGATTCCATGTTTGATGGGGTGACGGACAAACCAATTCTAGACTGCTGCGCCTGTGGAACCGCCAAGTACAGACTCACATTTTATGGGAACTGGTCCGAGAAGACGCACCCCAAGGATTACCCTCGTGAGTAGAGTAGCTACTTCATGGATTGGGGGAAGGTGTGTGGTGAAGTTCTGTCTGGCTGTGGGATACACCAGCCAAAGTGTCTCAGGTCTGCTTGCTTTTACCAACTGACTCATGAAATGCACATTCCCACAAAGTGAATTCATTGAGGCTAGCCGATAATACTGTTTTGCTTTTTGCTTCTTTGCATAACGTTGTTCTGATCTGTGATTTAAAAAAAATATTCCTAAGGTCATGCTGCTTATCTTCAGGTCAAATATTTGGTAACATCAGTCCCCGCAAAGTGGCTTTCTCCACGAATTATACAATAGATCTATATGTGCTGGGAATAGCTGGCAAAAGGGGCCTGCTCTTGACTCCACAGATCAAGGTCAACAAACGTTCGGCATCCTCAAACGTAATGGTGGTCTATCTGCACACCCTTTCTCTACTGATTCCAGATACCACCCTAGAATCCCTCATGACACCATGCTCCAGAGAGCCAAAAGCAATCCATGAGAGTTGTCAGGAGGCCCCAAACTTGCCATTTTGGAGTAGATCCTTAAGCAGGACCCTACCAACTCCCTTTTCTCTTGTCATTGTCTCAACAAACGCCTAGCATGTGCCAGGCACTGTGCTAAGCTCTAGCGATATTCTGGTGAACTAAAAGAGACATGACCCACATTCTCGTGCAACTCAGAGATTAGTGGGGAGACAGACACTAATCAAATAACCACACACAAAACTGTGAAAATTCTAACAACGAATAGTGGACCTACTGGGTGCCGAGCATTGTTACATATGTCACGTCATTTAACCCTCAGAATAACCTGTTTTTGTGGATGAGCTCACTGGGTATCAGAGAGATGTCATGACTTGCCCACAATCAGATGTAAGTTAGTGGCGGACCCAAAATTCGAAAAGGGGTTGTTGGCCTCCTTGTCCTGCCTCTCAATTGGACTCTGCCTTTAAGACCCAGTGACGCTCATTCTCGCTAACTGTGGGTGGCAGGATGTTGGTGTGGCTCAGTGGGTGGCACTGAGCATGATTTTTCTGTTCATTGTCTGTTTTATTTTTCATTTCGCTCTGGAGTCACCACAGCTGGGCAAAATGAGTGAGACTGGAAGAAAGGGATTCAAAGGAGGGACTGAAGTCCGCCACTAAAGACGGGGAGCAAAGGGTCCGTGGTTGGGACTTAAGTAGACCTGCTCCAGACCAGAGCCTCCGTGCTCCCCAAGCAGCCCACCCAGCGGGTACTTGGCAGAACTAAAGACCTATTGTTTAGCTTTACCCGCATGTAATCAGGACTTGGGATCTTAGAAGCTCCTTACTAGTTTCTTCTTCTCACTCTGGGATGCAGCTTGATCTGCTTCAGCTGGTGTGGGAGACCTGCGTGAACAAAGTTGGAATCTGCCTGGCGGGGAAGAAACCACTTGGAACAAATATGAAGGATAAAAATTTCCTCCAGTGCCAGCCCAGAGGAAATAAAATGTTAAGGGCCCATCACTTAACTTTCGTAATCCTAAGGAGCTTCTTGCTCTTTTCTAGTCTGACGCTGTTATTTCCCAGAATTCAAACAAACAAAAACAAATACAAAAAAAAAAAAAAAAAGGCACAGACCATTGTTTCTGGGTCTTCGGGCCAAATCAAGTACAAATCTATATCAGGTTTCAGTGAAGTTGTTGGGAGTTTCTTAATAAATAAAGCAGACGTGTTCTAGATCCCTCAGGATTGTTCCAGTGTCACATGTCAGCGTGTCTTAATTTTTGGTTGGAAAAATTTTGTCACTATGTACAGAGGAGCGTGATCACATCAGACTGTGATTGTTTCTTCAGGAGTCTTCTCCATCACAGAGAGAAGTCCTTCAGGACTAAAACCATGACATTCTCGTCTTCCATTTAGTGCCTTGGGAGTGGCTTCCCAAGTACTGTGTGCTGATTGCTGAACTCAGTAGCATCCACTATGACCTGGGAGGCAGGTTTCTAGACCACATCTAGTCACTATGGCCAACACTGATGAGGAATTGTAGGCCAGACCTTCCTTGGAGGGACAGGATGGACTTGTATACTCAGAGGATTGGAGCCAATCGAAAGGGCACAGAGAGGGTCTAATAAGGACTTTGAAAATTCAATGTTGGCAAAAGTGATTTCTACTAATCTTAGGTAACAGATGATTTCCCTTTGGCAGCTCCAGGGATGACTTTGTCTTGATTAATCCACCCTTGCCATTAAGCCCAATTAAGCCATGATGCTTCCCAACAATAGTAGAAACTGATAGTTATCAAGTCTCCCTTCTCTTTATTAATTACTCATCCAAAATACCCCTTTCTCCACAATGATCTCAGAGCAGCAATTCCTAAGCTTTTTCATTTCAAGATGCTTTTTACATGCTTAAAAATTATTGAGAACTTCAATATCCTTTTGCTTATATGGGTATTTTGCAATATTCACCAAATCAAAAATTAAAACAAGTTTAAAAATATTACTTATTAATTAATTTAAAACATAACATATAATGAATTACCAATAATAAACTCATTACATGTTAACATATTTTATGTAAATAGCTATATTATCTAAAACAAAAGAAATTTAGTAAAAGAGCGTCATTGTTTCACATTTTTGCAAATCTCTTTAATATCTTGCTTAATTCAAAGACACCTAGAGTGTCATATCTGCCTCTGCATTCTCCCTGTTGTGGTATGTTTCTTGGTTGAAGTATATGAGGAAAATTCTATCTCACCCAAATATGTAGTTGGAAAAGGGAAGAATATTTTAATAACTTTTCCATTAATTACAGATAATCTTCGTTGATACTACACCAAAACTCTACAAATGGTAGTTTCTTTTTTTTTTTTTTTAATCTTTATTTATTTTTTTTTTTTTTTTTTTTTTTTTTTTTTTCAACGTTTATTTATTTTTGGGACAGAGAGAGACAGAGCATGAACGGGGGAGGGGCAGAGAGAGAGGGAGACACAGAATCGGAAACAGGCTCCAGGCTCTGAGCCATCAGCCCAGAGCCCGACGCGGGGCTCGAACTCACGGACTGTGAGATCGTGACCTGGATGAAGTCGGACGCCTACCCGACTGCGCCACCCAGGCGCCCCTTTATTTATTTTTCAAAGAGAGAGAGAACACAAGCAGGGAGGGGCAGAGAGAGAGGGGGACAGAAGATCCGGAAGCGGGTTCCGTGTTGACAGCATAGAGTCCAACGCGGGGCTGAAACTCATGAACCACAAGATCATGTCCTGAGCTGAAGTCTGACACTTAACTGACTGAGCCCCACAGGCCTCCAACACTCCTCCTTTCTTAAAGGATAATTACAGTGTAGAATATGAAAAACTATCAGTGAACTTGTACTCTGTTATATTAAAATACATTGCTTTGCACTTTGGAAGGATCTTTTACAAGCGAATGATTTTGTAACATCATACGTTGGTCATTTAAAAAACCTTGGCTTACTGAGTTATGCCGATGGTCCAGATGTTGAGACATTGCATTGTACAATCTCAGAAATCGCATTCATTAATATCACTTTCAGAAAAGTGCTGAAGTATTGGAAAGCTATCAAATTCATAGTAACAGACACAAGTTTTCCAAAATTCTAAGGTTTGCTTGAAAGTTCAAATTTTATCATTGGCAACAGATACTGTCAGTTGTTTTCCTTGAAATGACAGGCTCTCTTCATTTTTGAGAACACGTCTGCCACATTCTCCAGTCTGAATAACCATAATTTGTCTGTCACTTGTTCTTTCTTTTTTTTTATTAATTTTTTTTTAATGTTTATTTATTCTTGAGAGAGAGAGAGAGAGAGAGAGAGAGAGAGAGAGAGACAGAGTGTGAGCAAAGGAAGGGCAGAGAGAGAGGGAGACACACAATCTGAAGCAGGCTCCAGGCTCTGAGCTGTCAGCACAGAGCCCGATGCGGGGTTTGAACTCACGGACCGCGAGATCATGACCTGGGCCGAAGTCAGACGCCTAACCGACTGAGCCACCCAGGCACCCCTGTCATTTGTTCTTTCAAGTAAAAGTGATGTTTAGGAAAATAAACGTGTCCAGTGACCTCCAGAAATGCAGAAGAGCATTTATTTACACACGACAATCACAGCACCTGGGTATCTATGCAAGTGCTTTATGCACTGTTTCTCATTTAGTCACATGGAATAGGAAAACAATGTGTACTCAGAAGGTACAGAGGTTTCATAAAATTAACACTTTGTAGTGTTTCATCTAAAACATTCTTCAGTGAAGCTGGCTCTTTAAACGGTTTGCTGTGGGTCCTTGCATTGAGGAGCACACTGCTGACAGGTCGAGGCCACTGCTTTGATTGGCACTAAGTGACAGCAGTTTCCTTCAGCACCACTTTTGCACCATCAGGGTGAATGTCAACATGTTGCAAGAGGCAAATGTCTTCGTATTCCTATGAAAAGAGTTTGCACCTCACAGGTCCCCTGCAGGGGCCTCAGGGTGCCCAGAGGCCTGGAGGCCACACTTTGAGAGCCTCCGCAATAGGGTAACAGAGCAACCTAGGGTGTCTGACCTTCAGTTTGGGGTAACTTGCCCTTGAGAATTCGCATCAGGCTCTACAAGAGGATTGGGCAATGCCCTTGTGTTTTGTACCATCTTCTCAACCACTATACAAGATGGTTTGTTCCAAATGCTGTTTCTGGGGTTCCACTTCTTAGAGAACCAAGTACTCTGCATTCATGACACCCCCACCCCACCCCGGGAGAGGCTAGGTGAGGTGAAATAAGGAAGGGCAAGGGGATGGACGGCCCCAGTGACTTCTGACATTCCCTCTCTATTGTGATGCCATAAATCTCTGCTGGCCATCTGGAAATGGCAAAATCCTTTTAAAATACCCCCAACTGGGTAGTACCTAGAAATCCATTTTAAGGCTGAATCATGCAAGTTATACCTCCTAATTTTATAAGTGGAAGCAAAAAAAAAAAACCACCTGAAGCACAAAGTTAAGGGCTCAGATCACATAGCCAGAGAGTTTCAGAAACAAAATCAAAGCTCGGATCTCCTGATTCCCTTTTGCCTCTTCTGGGGGCTGTTGCAAGTCTGTCTTCTCTCTTCTGCAGTGAAATTAAATGCCTTATACACAAAGCATCTTTTAAGCGTCTGCTGTACCAACGTGGACTCAACGGATACCAAATTCCAAACAGCTTTGCCCTACTGTACAAAGACCTACTCTGGAGAGATCCTAACTGAGAAGTCAGAAAGAGAAGGTCTGGATTCACTGACCCTGGACAGAGTTCCAGAACGCTGGAGTGTTGGGAGAAGTGCAAGCCCCACCCACCCCCCAGCCTACCAGTGTCTGTCTTCAACAGTGCCCAGAAGCTTTCCAGGAGGTTGTGTCTTTTATAGGAACATGGTGACCGGACAGGGTAACCTCAGAGATGTCCAAAGGGGTTGGAGCCATGTTCATTCTTGGCCAGGGGATCGAGAGTCGCCTAACAGATGCTGATTCTCTTTGCTCCCTTGCTCTAAAGACAGCTCCTAGGTTCTTTGACAAGTGCCTCCACCCTGTAGAGACTCTGTAATGTCCCTTGACAATGTGAACAGCATAACTTCCCCCATTTTTGATATGGTATCGGTTTTAACACTGCTTAACAAATACATATTGATGAAAAGAACATTTTTTCCAGGAGCCAATTATTTTTTTTTTCATTTAACGACACATTGCCTAAAATATGAACTTGGCCACTGGGAAATATACTCTACAGAATCAAAGTTAATTTCACAATGAAACTCAGCCATATTTTCCATTGGGTCATGTTACTTAAAAATTCTTAGTTATTAAATCTAATCACATCAAAGAACACCACTCCAACCTTTGGCAACTACTCTCATTTCTTCCTATGTACATCCACATACAGGGTTTCACATTTGGAAACATTGCATCCTACTTTGTGCATTTGGCTTGGTTTCCATAGTTCTAATTTGTTATATCAGCTTGGTCTAAACCACTTATCTAACTGTCATTTTACTGAACATCTAGGTGATGTCAGGATTTTTTGCTAACATAGAAAGCACTACAATAAAAAAGAAAGAAAGAAAAAAAGAAAAAATGTAATAAAGTCTTCTTCCACCCTTCCTCCTTTTTTTGAATCATTTCCTTGAAATAATTTCCCAAGAGTAAGACTACCAGATCAAAGGATATGGACTTTTTTTGACTCTTGAGACATTTTGCTAGATTCTTCTCCAAAACATTTGTATCAGTTCACCATGTAACCAATAGTGAGTAAATATATCTCTTTCTCCCCGGCCTCCTCGGCATTTAACTAAACATTTTCCGTTTGGGTTTTGCCAATTTATGGTTATAACAAATTAATCTTATTATCTTAAATTGGCATTGGTTTAATTAATAACATACTGGAATCTTGCTTCATGCCTATTGTATTTGCCTTTAAAACCACTAGGGCATTGACAGGAATCAAGTCTGATTTTGCCCATTATCTCTCCAGGACCTAGCTCATTGTCTGGCACACTGAAAGCCTCTAAAGAAGAAAGAAAGAAGGAAGGAAGGAAGGAAGGAAGGAAGGAAGGAAGGAAGGAAGGAAGGAGGGAAGGAGAAAAGGAAGGGGAAGCAGTTATGAGCAAGGAAGAGAGTGGAGGGAGATGAACAATGAGAAGGCACTGAAGAGGCTGGGGCAGGAGAGAGAGGACCCTATGTGGCTGCTAAGTGGGGAGCAGATTAAATGGTGCTGGTGGCTATTGGGAAGGTGGATTAGGAGGATATTACAGTGATGGTGCTAGCTCAGACTAAGGCAGCAGACATGTGATAGAATGAATGAATGGACTTGAGATATCTTTTAGAGGTAGATTCTGTCATGGATTCAATGTGGAGGAGTGACAGAGGAAAACATCAAAACTGATGAGCCAGGTTTCTGGCTTGGAAGAAGAAGTACTCTTTCTTCTTAAAATATTCTTCAGTGTTATTGTCTATTTTTATAAGTGATTGTGAAATCATTTTATCAAATTCTGTAAAGGATTCTGTCAGAATTTTAAATGGGATTACATTGAATCCCTAAATTACTTTTGGAAGAATTGTTAGCTTTATAATATTTAGCTTGCTCACTTTCTTCCCATTTATGAATAAGATGATTTGTGGGTTTCCACGGCTCAGTGTCTAGAACGGTGATGAGTCATAGGTGGACCATAGGTCTCCTCTAGATCTAACTTCAGAAGCAAAATGAAACATTTAACAAAAAATCCCACTCCTTCCTACCATCACAGGGAAATTCCTCTCTGAGCCCATCAGCGCCCCCCAGTGGAGCGACCACCAGGCTGAGTATGAATAGAGTACATCACCCGGTATTAGAATTTGGTACCAAGTACAAGTGTAATGATACACAGTTTCAGTGAACGATGGGGCAAAAGAGAAAGGAATAAATAACTTCTTTCCCGCTTTTTCTCCTCTCTTCCCTCCATCTGTCTGGGAAGTCTTACTGCAACAACTCGCTGTTTTCTGCACTGGGAATAGGGAAGGAAAGTCAGTTAGTCTGGTCTTCCAGCTAAACGTGGCAGGTTGAATGCAAACATTAATTTATGATCTTTCCTTAGATTCCGTAAAGATAGCACTAGGTGAATAAAAAATAAATAAACTCACAAAACAAGAAAAGAGGAAAGAATACATACACCATACAAGAGATACTGCCAAAATCTGGGAAGCTGGACTAGTGGCAACCGTCAGCAGAGCAAAGAAAGATGGAGCCAGTACCCCCAGAGAGGGCGACACATAAGAACCAAGACAACTAATTGCACGGAACACAGGAATAGCCTCAGGAGCCAAGTGTTCAGCACAATGAATGGAAAGCATAACATCGTAAAATATTAGAATAATGGGAATGGGAACAACCCTAAAAGCATCCAGAGAAACAGACAACAAGCAAAGAATCAGGCCTCTTTAGAACAACACAAAAGCTATAAAACAATGGGGTGATGCCACATTTCAGACTTAATGGTTATAAATTCTGAGGCGGGGGGGACCCTTTTTGCTCAGCCTGGAGACCAGGCTAAGATAGAGCAGCTTCTATCTCCATGTGCTGGTTGGGTTTCTTTCTGGGTCATTTTTTCATTGAAGTTTATTTTGTTTTGGTAAGAAAGTAGGTAATAGAATATTTCTACTTTTGTATTTACAGAATTTGTTCTGTTTGTTTTTTTCATGGCCTTATATATGTTTACTTGAGAAAGACTTTTTTCTTATTCCATCTTATTCCATCTTATTCCATCTTATGGCATCTTATTCCAACGTGCCGAAGGATACGTTATTTATTTCATGGCACGTGAGTGTCCTTGGTCCATTCAAGGCCCCTCTGGCTTTATTTGTTTTTGTTACATTCCATTTACCCCACATATGATTACTGTCATAATAGAATCTTTCTGCCATCTTATTTTATATTTCCTGATTATAATTTCTTTTGTTTCTTCATTTAACCACTTCTTTTCTTTCCATTGCCTGCATTAGGTTTTCTTCTGCTGGTTTAAACATTATTTGATTCATTTTGTTTTTGTTGTGCTTGTGGTGGTCGCCTTTAATTTAAAACACATACTTATGCTGATTTATCTGCGTTGATTTCATAAACATTTCAATATTTGTCTTCCCCTGAACAAAACAAGAATGCTGGCATGCTCTCAGATTCCTTTGGTCTCTACCATCCCTCTCTACCCAAGCACACATTCATATCGATTATTTTCTAGGATGGCTGTTGATCTCTCCTTTATTTCCATGTCTCTGGTAGTCCCAGTCTCTGTGTTTCTGAAGTTTCCCAGTGTTGAGCTCAGAGGAGTGTGGAGTGGGTACTTAGTTCACCATCTCATCAGGAAACAGCAAGAAACTTGCAGGGGTTTTTGTTTACAGTTTTCAATCCATTTAATTCTTGGCAATATCTATGCTTCCTGCTATATTATGGTAAGTTTAATTATGTTTTTTCAGGCTGTACTACTTTATCATTTCTTCTTAATTGTTCATATTCTGATAATGGGGTCTTAACACCTTGATCTAAAATTGTATACTTATCATTTCTCCTTGATTTTTAACAGATTGTTTTCTATTTTTGCTGTGTCTTTGGAACCTGTAGACATAATGGTCATTATACCCTCATTATTAGCTTTGACTTTCAACATTGCATAATTAATGTAATTAGCTGGCTTTAATAACTTTTGCCTTAAATTCAGTCGTGGCTGAAACCCCACCTGCTTTTCCTTCACTTTAATTAATTTATCTTTTCAGTGTTTTTTAAATGTGTTTTTTTCTTATTTTTATTTTTAATTTTTTTTTTTCAACGTTTTTTATTTATTTTTGGGACAGAGAGAGACAGAGCATGAACGGGGGAGGGGCAGAGAGAGAGGGAGACACAGAATCGGAAACAGGCTTCAGGCTCCGAGCCATCAGCCCGGAGCCTGACGCGGGGTTCGAACTCACGGACCGCGAGATCGTGACCTGGCTGAAGTCGGACGCTTAACCGACTGCGCCACCCAGGCGCCCCATTATTTTTAGACTTTCTAAGCCTTTTAAGGATTTTCCAGTAAATTATTGTATTTATCCAAAAATGCTTTCGCATTTTTTTTTATTTTTTTATTTTTTATTTTTTGGTTTTGGGATTTTTTTGGGTTTTTGTTTTTGTTTTGGCCAGGGTGCTCCATTCTTCAGATCTGTCTTCTTTTGCATCTTTTCCTGTCTCTGCTCTGAATGTTTCCTCCTAGTGCATTTTTCTGTTTAGTTCCCTATAGCATCCCGTTGCACGCTGTACCTGTGTTATCATTGTTTGCTCCTTCACACTCCTTCCTCCCATAATGAGCTCTCCTGAAATAGGTGTATTTAAAAAACAGATTGCAACTATTCTCTGACTTCTGTGTTTATTCTCATTTCATTCCACAGTTTACTGCTTCCACGGCCCCACCCCCACCTCACCCTGCACCCAGGTTCTTAATTCAGAGTTCTGCTCTCATACAGCCAAACATTTTTAATAGTTTAAAATCATTTCTCCCCCTTTTACTCCTCTTTCCTTGAGTGATGATTATGACTGCTATTTCTGAAACTTTTGCCTCAGACTATTTTATTGGCATTTAAATGGGACTTGAAATTGGAAGGTTCCGGCCTCTCGTGCTGTCTCCCTCCTGGAAGTCCACAGACGATTTCTTGGGCATACCCTTTGCTAAATAAGACATGCCTGCACTGGATTGACCATAGACTATTATATATTATATAAAGTATTACTGTCCTTGTGTCTATCAAGGTAAAGTCTCATTACCAACGATAGAGGTAAATTAATTTATTGATAACTTATTTGCCATTTACTCCTGCTGGTTGGCGGTTCAAAGAGCATATGGCTCCTGCGTCTCGTTCATGAAGCTTAAATGGCCACCTGTTTGGAACTGATTTGAGGAGGAAGAAAGATTGGATTCATTGGCAAGTCATGGATCAGTTATTATGTAAGCTCTAATGCCGCCAGTTCCCCTGGCAAAATGGATGTGATTAACATTTAAGTATGACACCAATCCATGCATTTTTCATGTAGGATTTCCTTCAGACCTCTTTGCTGATACCTGTTTGGTGATTCCAAGAAATGCATACTTTAACAATAAAGACTTCATTTTCCCTTTGCATGAAGATACTCTAAACTCTGAAAAGCTTTATGAAATTATAGGAGAGGGAATATACAAAGTCCATTAACCAACAGCATTGTGTGTGGTTACCCAGGAATTTGCACACAAAACTCGGCTACAGCTAATGGCGTTTATGTGCCTAAGTTTTCCAAACAACAGAGCTGAAAAATAGACCCTCAAGAATTGCTTTATGCCAAGAAAGGGCAACTATTTATAATCACGAGTGGGGCTTTTTGCAAAGGTCTGTGCCAGGCACTACAGTCCTGGCAAACCTCCCTCCCAATTTGCAAGAACTCTGCTGTTTGGGGCTGGAAGTAAAGCATGAGTACAAAGAAATCCTTGCAGCTTTTTTCTAGCCTTGGTGAAATTCAGAGCGAAAGAACAAACATATAACAGGACAAAGGATATAGGAAATCACAGCACAAGCAGCCCGGCCTTATTTTTAGTAAAAAGGATTAGTAAGGGCCACCCTGCAGTAGAGCGGATTGCCTGTGATCAGGGAGTAGGATGGTTGTAATCTCTTTACTGTACCGCTGAGTTGATTGATTAAATTAAAAGTTGTGAGTCAAATGCCCCCAGAACCTCTTGGAGTCCTTCGGTCTCTGTATATTCATGTGATCCTAATGACCTTCCATTGGAAGGGAAAAGTGTGCGCTACCTGTAGAGAACACATGAAGAAAGGCTGGAGAGGAAGCTAACCCTTTTCACCACCGCCAGCAAGAGTTTAATTAAACTCTCTCGAACATAATAAGCTTGGTTCAATTTAAGAGCAACATGTGCCATGTTTGCCTGCACATGGAGCTTCCCAGGGTCTTGCAGCTCAAGTGGAAAGAACAATGCGAAGCAGAAGGCTTTCTCTTCACATCTGGCTCCTCAAAATGGGGCTAAGAGGCTTTCTGGAGGCTTTTGCTGACTGGGACAGTTAGTGTTTACAGATGTGAGTAGCTTTCCGTCATTGAATGCAAATTGCATTTGCTTTGTTGCACACACCCTGGGAAAACCAAGAGGAAGAAGAGGAATAATGTTCCTTTATCCGCCCACCCACATTGAGATTCAGGGCACAGTCTTTTCAGGTTTATTGGGTCCCTAAGCAACCTTTGAAGAGAGCTGTACATCTGTCCGCTTGTCCCTACTGCAGCGGACATGGATTCATTTGGCTTTGCTTTTCAAGCCTCTGGTTCCATCTTTGGTCCATTGACTGAACTTTTAGGTAAACATTTCTTGCTTGCAGACCTGAGTGGTTGGTTACCCAGCTCCTGGGCTAATTCTGCCTTCCTCTTACACTTTGTATTTTGAAGGTGAGCTCATCAGAAAAAAAAAAAAAACAAACAAACAGTGAAAGAGGGCTAGTTTTCCACGTGAAGGCTAAAAGCCAGAAAAATAAGCTAACGCAGGAGGTGAGAGAGAGCAGTTTCCTCCTGCAACAGGGAATCTCAGCACCAAATATCAGAACACTGTGAGAGCCGAAAGAGCATTTCTGTGGTGAGAAACACTGTTAAGTCAGGTTTCTCTTGCCCCAAAGACTGGCCAGTGGTCGGTGCTCTGCTAAAAAGCAACGTATACCATGTACAGTGTGAACCATCATGGACCTGAAAGTCAGATCCCACTAGGGGTCTTGAATCTGACATTCACTTACAGGACCGTATGAAAATTGCTTAACCTCTCTGTGCCTCAGTTTGCTCGTTTGTAAAGCAGGGATGATCAAAGCACCTACCTCATGAAGCTGTTTTGAAAATGGGCCAGGATTCAAAGCTAAGTTCCTCTCTATTCATATGGAATAAATTCACCTAGGACCTTGGAAAAGACACCAACTAACCTTTTGAGCTCCCATTTTATGTAATAAAACCAAAATCGACATCACTGGATTCTTGTAGGGGTAGATGAGTTAATATTCTAAAAACCCTTTAAAAAGGCTTGGCATCTAGTGAAAGCTCACAAAGTATTAGTCATGATTATTTTTAAATGAGATAACTCATAGATGGGTTTTTTGCTTAGTACCAGATACACAGCAAGTTCTGTGTTAACCTGGCCAAAATGTGCTTATTTCTGAACTTGTCATTATTCTCACCCACATTTCTGAACCTTAAAATAAGGACTTAGCTCTGATCTCATCTTGAAATCTTGGACATATCCTCTCATCTGATTGGCTACCCTCACCTGGTGAGAACTTCCTGAAGTTTCCACCTGGCCTCTAAATTCTCTCCATGTCTTAGATGGAGAGAGGGCTGGGTTCAAGGTTCATTTTATCCCTAACTTAAATACTGACAAAGATGAATAGCCCCAAGTTTAAAAGTCAAAGATACTTGGAGCACCTGGGTGGCTCAGTCGGTTAAGTGTCCGACTTTGGCTCAGGTCATGATCTGGTGGTTTGTGAGTTCAAGCCCCACATCTGGTTCTGTGCTGACGGCTCGGAGCCTGGAGCCTGTTTTGGATTCAGTGTCTCCCTCTCTCTCTCTGCTCCTCCCCCGCTCACACTCTGTCTCTCTCAAAAATAAATAAACATTAAAATTCAAAGATACTTTACAAAAGACCTCCTACTGCAGATAGCCCAACCAACAGTGAGGAAATAGAGTTTGCATTTGTGACACTTTTCCCTCTCAGCGGGGAACTTAATAACAAATACAACATACATTTCACAATCAGCCAGGCAAACACATGGAACTAGTCAGCTAATCTTGATTACAAGTTAGTATTTACTGACTTGTGTTTTTGTAAATAAGCTAAGGGAAGTAAACAGAGTTTGAGATTTATGTGTTCTGTAATTTCTGTTGATCAAGATCAGTTTTACTTGGTTTCTCTCCCCTCTCCCCATCTCCCCCTACAAGCCCACACAAAAAAATTCTTAGGTGGGATTTGCCTCAGAGTATACAAGGCCTGAGCAGCACCTACCTAGACAAGAAGCAAAGCTGGGATGAGATAAGGAAACCACCTAGCTGTTAAGCTCAAAGACTCCTGGGGTCCACAGCATCCCTTGTAATGACATCAAGGAAATGTCACATAGGACACACTCTAAACCCTCTCTAAAGTCTACCTCAGTTCAGTGCATCTTACTTCCTTTAATCCATAAAAGATGGAAAAATCTCTCATATTCTCCTCAATTTGGGGGCATGCAATGATAATTAGCATCTTCAGCGTACTGTGTATATTAGAAATAACATTGGCCAAACTTCCTATATGATCCTTTCCCTTACCTCCTCTTTCCTGTGTTCTCTTTGCTTTTCCTCACCTTCTACCATAGTTTCATGCTAGACCCCTGGAGAAGAGCATTGGAGTTGGTTGGGACCATCACTGTGTCCCCAGCTCCACCACAGTGTCTGATATAGAGCTAGCGTTCAATATGTGTTATTCAATGGGCTTGCTACAAACATCTTCTCCATTAAAAAAAATAATCGTAACTACTTAAAACAATCACAAGAAGGGGAAACGCGTCTATGCTAAAAATCTTATTAAGGTTACTCAGAATTCATATACACAAAACTCTGCTGGAGCCAACAGCATTTATGTGCTTAAAGTTTTCCAAACAATGAGTGGAAAATATACCCTGAAGAATTGTTTATGCCAAATAAGGCTGACTATTCATGGTCATGACTGAAATTGCTGCGTGTTTTCTGCCAGCCACTGCATTCCTGCCAAATATCCTCCCAATTTGCAAGGATTCTTGGGCTTCACGTTGGAAATCAACCAGTAAAATGCCTCTCCAACCCAACTTACATGGGTCTTATTCTTCATCAGTACTTGCTGAGGCACCCTGCGTAGAGCAACACCCTAACTCTTTGCAATGCTTATTTAGGTTGACACAGTGACGTGGAATTTAATGGGACCACAGATCATGGAAGCAAGTTAACAGAGTTGTGATGTCAGTTTGGGTTCTGAACGCACAACAGTTGGAAATCGGCTCACGCCACTTCCGTGTCAGGAGCACCAGTTGAGAGGTTGCTTCCATCTGAGGTCAGTCAGATGCTTCCATCAGCCAGAGCAAGAGATCAGCTCCGCATCTTGGTAGCTGGTGGGCCAAAACTTGCAGAAAAAATAGGAAAAAAAAAAAAGCAAAAAACTGGCAGACCAAGTCTTAGATTTGCTAATCGTAGCTACTAGGGGGTACATGCTTGAAGAATAACCCACAACGAAGAGCGCTTTCCGGCAAACGTGTTCCTCAAAGGTGAGCCTGCGGAAGTCCTGTGTTCAAATTCAGTTGCAGCACCCCCAGCATTCTGGCACCAGTGATTTTCCTTGTTTGGAAGAATTTTGCAGGAGTTAAGCAACCCATCATTGTCCCACTTCTAACAAGGCCAACACGCCTAATGGTAAAGAGTGGTCTCTGGAACCAGACTAAATCCCTGACACCACCATTTACAGTTCATGAGATGTTAGGCACACCACTTAATTAAGCCCTCTGTGTCTCAGTTTTCTTTTCCATAAAGTGGGAATGATAATAATACGAACTTTACAGGATTCTTGTGAGGAGGAAATGGATTAATATGTGTAAAGAGCTTAGAAGAGTTTGGCATATATTAAGTGTTATATATTTGTTGGCTACTATTGTAAATCATTTCGTGTGATCCAGTCCTTGCCTTGAACTCCAGTTCTCATAAATGGGTCTCAATCTTTAGGCATTCATTGATTCCGTAGATATTTAGGGACTGCCTTCCATCTGGCTGACCTTGCCCTTAAGGTGGCCTTGTTCCCCAGTGAGACTCATGTAGGAGCCCTGGTTGCCCCCAGGCCCCCCACTGGGATGAGGTTCCTCCCTTGCTCCTATCAATCCTTCCAAGCCCTGGAATTCTGCCTCTTAAGCCAGACCTGCTTGCTGCCCAGTGTCTCTGTTCTCTTCAAATAGTGGGAGCTCCCTGGCCTGCCTGCTCACCTCCACTACCAGTCTCTCTGTCTCATCTTTCAGCTCACTGCCTGGTCTGGTCTTGATGCTGGCAGCACCCTGGAAATGTGTTCAAGCAATGAATAAATTATTCAATGCTTTATTTCCCTCCAGGGAAGAACTAGGAAGCCAGACCTTATTGAGTCAAAAGAATTCCTGCTGCCCCTTTACTGCAATAATTTAATCTCTAAGAAGTTCAGGAAAAACAAAAGCAAAAAACAAAAAAACAAAAACCTAAGGAAATACCCCTCTAACCATAAACTATCCCTCTTCATCGAGAGAAAACAGACTTTTCCTGCTCAGAATGGCACAAACAGAACTCTTCCATTTCACCAGAACTCCAGGGAATAATAGGCCACCAGCTGCCACCTTGGGCTGCAGGTTTCGGGAACTTGGAAAGAGGAATTTTCCATCCTGATTATTGCCTTTGCAGTGTTCTCAGCTGCCAGCACATGGTGGTGGGCGTGGGTATGAGCCAACTTTTGTGTTCCTAAATAATAAGGCTGAGATGCTGTCCTCCTTTGCTACAGAACCCTGGACACCCATCTATCAACCAACCCTGGCCACCCATCTATCAACCACCTTGCCTACACGCACCTACTATGTGCAGGCCCTTAAAAAAAATAAGTCACCTCTTCATGTATTTTTTAAAGCATTGGAAGGAAAGCTGATACTCAAGGCAAAACTAAGAAAATTCTCATACTACCAAAGCGGAAGAGACTTGACCGAGGTCATACACCCCAGGAAGGGTAGATCCAGGATTTAATTATGTGAGCCTGGGTTAAAAGACTAATTCTTCAATAGCGCTAAATTTACTGAGACCTGACCAGCCTAATCTCTTGCCTCTCTGTAGCTTTTTTTTTTTTTTTTTTTTGACTCCACACCCATCTTATATTCTCAGATAGCACCCTGCTCATTGTGACCTCTGGGCCTTTGCACAGGCTGTTTGATGGGTTTGCAACATTCTGGTTCACCCCCACCACCTTCATCTGGGTGACTGCTGCCCACCCCACACTTTTGTTCTCAGCTTAATCCCCATTGCCTTGGAAACACTTTTCTATTTCCCTACTCTGGATTAGCAGCCCTCTTTTTTGCTCCAGCCTTTTGGTTATCCTATCATGCCATCTTCCATGCTGCATTGCAGTTGCCTGTTCACATGTTTCATTGCCCTAATATCCTAAGACAGGGCAAAGCCCTTGTCTGGTTTGGCTCAGAACCCCCAGGACCCAGGATTTAGAGCATAACATGTGACCAGTGAGTATTTGTTGAATTAAGAGGAAGCAAGCTCTCTCTCTACCAAGCTGCCTCCCTGACAGGTCAAATCTGAAAATAAAGACACCAGCTTTGCAGTTCCTGGCTAATGGCTCCATGCAGGCTGAGCACCTGACCTGTGATCTTTAAAATATTCTGGGGTAAGCCTTGAGCTCTCACCAATAACTCTTACAAGTTCACAGCTCACCCTTGTCATTGCCCTGTCACCACCCCCATTACATGAGAATTAAATTTTTGATTCCAATACAACGCAGCTCAAGCCTAGGAAAGGCCAGGGTGAGCCTTGAGAGACGGTGAAAGAAAGCTAACATTGCTTCTACCTTCACATCTTCCTTTTTAAAAGTGAACTTTCTTAAAAAATGGTTTTTTAAAGTTTATTTATTTATTTTGAGAGAGGCAGAGACAACGTGAGCAGGAGAGGGGCAGAGAGAGAGGGAGAGAGAGAATCCTAAGC